>NW_015507136.1:72438-84676 GCF_001515645.1 Sinocyclocheilus grahami
GGAACTACATTCAGAAATAAATGAGTGATCAAAGGAAAATAAATAGGATGCGTTTAGCATTTCCTTAAACATTTTCCATTTGCCCACACATTTATTTATTTATTTGCATATTTATTTATTTATTTGTGTATTTATTTATTTATTGTTTTTGCAGGTTTCGCCCTCCATACTATTACACTATGGAGGACCAAACCTATGGAGAACGAAACCTGCAAAAACAATAAATAAATAAATACACAAATAAATAAATAAATATGCAAATAAATAAATAAATGTGTGTATAAATACACAAATTCTTGTTTAAATACATATAGAAATAATTAAACATGTGACTAAAGTAGGCAAATAAATAAAATAAATTGGTGGGCAAATGGAAAATGTTTAAGGAAATGCTAAATGCATCCTATTTATTTTCATTTATGCACACATTTATTTCTGAATGTAGCTCCGCATTTATTTTTCCTCTGCACAACATGCTAATTCGCCTACTTTCACCACATGTATAATTATTTATTTATGTATTTAAACAAGAATTCGTGTATTTATGCACACATTTATTTATTTATTTGTGTATTTATTTATTTATTGTTTTTGCAGGTTTCGTCCTCCATACAATACATGTTGTTTTTAAGTTATTTTAGTACATCAAGACAAACTAAATGAAAATGAGAAATAAGAAACTAGCTGAAATAAAACAAGTTTAATATTAAAATAAGTTACGTCTGAGCAATAAATGATGAAGACACTGTAAAAAAGTTTTGATGTGACAAAAAGTCACATTTATTTTTTAATAAATCGATGTGAATTAAAAGCGCCTGAAGTTTAAGATGAACCCAAATCTTTCCCTAATAAAATGCATAGTAGTTTCGTTTACAAGGTCTCCAGAAACAACTTCAGTAAAGGTGTATTGAGCTGATTTTCCTGATATGATGTTGTAACGTGTGCGTTTCACATCTGAATGCCAGTGAACCTTCAAGAAACGCATCCGTTCCGTTCCACCTTAACAGGACTGTTGTGTTTGTCAGAAATATGGCGCTCTGATAAAAACACACCCTCACACAGAGTCTGCACGAGTCCTATTGACAGAGAGCAGGACACTTCAGGCTGTCTAAAGATCACACAGAGCTCGCCACTTCACTTCTGAGCGCGGTTTACTCTACAAATACTGTTTCTGCTGTGCGGGAGGCGCGTGTGTCTCCAAACCCCGCTTTAAAACAAGAAAAATGTCAGTGAACCCGAAATTTGTGAGTCCTTTCCACAGACCGCACTGTTTATCAGCCGCTGCGCCCGCCGGACAAGCCAAACTCACACACCCTGGAAAGGCCATTTTAGCTGGTAAGTGTCTTTTTGTGCTTATGAACCACGTAAGAATATTAATGCCGTGACTGACTCCAGGTCAGCTGTGCCGCGCGGTTTTTGCACTGTCATCCACACTGTTTAGTGTTTACAGTCCTCTGCTCACTTGATCCCTACAGGGCTGTAGTCAGCATCACTGCACAGGCGAGTATTCAGTGTGTGTGGCATGCTGTGTGGAGCTGATGCAGAGTAACAGAAGAGCTTTGATACAGTCTAGCATTTCTGTGTTATAATGTAGCAGTCGAGACTTGCTTGTAACAAAACTAGAATGTGTCAATCAGAAGTGTCAGGAAAACGCCCCCCCACCCCCAAAAAATAATTCATTAATTTTAATTATTTTAATGACAGTTAAGCACATTTTACATCTTAATTCTCAACGCTAAAAAAAAAAACATTTTATTAATTTATTTAAAAAAAAATTTGGTTACACTTTATTTCGATAGTCCACTTTAGACATTCTACTAACTAGAAGTAACTTTGTAACTACATGTCAACTACATGTCAACTAATTCTCATTCATTTGCAACTACATGTCTACTAACTCTCAGAGTAGACTGTTCGGGTAGGTTTAGGGTTAGTAGAATGTTGACAGAGAAAGTGTTAGAAGATATTAAGCAGACAGTCTACTAATACTCTACTAACTGCTAGTTGACATGTAGTTGCAAAGTTACTTTCTGTTAATAGAATGTCTAAAGTGGACTCGAAATAAAAAATTTTTTTTAAATAATATAAAAAAATTTCTGTTATTTAATGACATCTGTTTTTAGGATTTTTTTTTTCTTTCATGACTTTTTATTATTATGTTCATTATATTTTTTGCACGTTTGTGTAATGTATTGTAACATTTTACTTTGGATTACATTTATTTTTTTTTACTTCTCGTTATTCTCAAGGATAATTCTCATTAGTGTATTACAGCATTTAAAAAAAAAACGTAATACTTTAATATTATTATTTTATTTTTTTGATCAGCGTTTAGGGTTAGTAGAATGTTGACAGAGAAAGTGTTAGAAGATATTAAGCAGACAGTCTACTAATACTCTACTAACTGCTAGTTGACATGTAGTTGCAAAGTTACTTACTGTTAATAGAATGTCTAAAGTGGACTCGAAATAAAAAAAATTTTTTTTTCCGAAATCTGTTTTTAGGATTTTTTTTTTCTTTCATGACTTTTTATTATTATGTTCATTATATTTTTTGCACGTTTGTGTAATGTATTGTAACATTTTACTTTGGATTACATTTATTTTTTTTTACTTCTCGTTATTCTCAAGGATAATTCTCATTAGTGTATTACAGCATTTAAAAAAAAAACGTAATACTTTAATATTATTATTTTATTTTTTTGATCAGCAAATATCAAATAATGATATATAAATACTTTAAAATTTTAATATGTGATTTTATTTTGCGTTGAGGTGACGAGGGGGAAGAATGTGCTTCATTGGTATCAAAATAATGTAACAATGCAAAAAAAAAAAGACTTACTTTTGTATGCAAATGATCATTTCATATTTGTTTCTTTTTATTTTTGGAGTGAAATATGACCCAGACATGTTCTTCGCTTTCCTTTATTGTTAAAGTATTTCTTCATCGCTGTTATCCATAAGGTGCCTTTGATTTACGTTTAATATTTCATGAACAGTTGGAAAAATTCAAAAGGAATGCTAATTAAATCATTCTTAATTGCTAATCATTATTATTTTGAGCCAATAAGTTTTAAATTGATCAAATAAGATTATTCATTCATAACTTTTTTTATTATATTTTCACTTTGTATCTCATTTGATTCTTATTTGTATTTCATCCTTTTATGACCGCAGGTTCCAAATTATGATAACATTCCATTAGTAATGCATTAACGTTCTTTTTCTTTATTTCATTCTCTCCTCGGCATCTATGGATAACTTTGTCATCTTAAAAGTGTAGTTATAAGCTGTCTATTTTCCACCCTTCCCTGAAGTGTCCCTAGTTAGTGTGGTTAATGTCTTGCCAGGGCACGTGTCTGAGATTAACAGCACTGACAGTTCATGCAAAACTCATAGTAGTTCCATTCATATCTAATTATGTGCTGCATGAAGCTCATTCTAGTCTCAGTAATTGCTCAGTGGAGGGATAATGTGCTGGATGCATGACGACATGATGACAGAGCCTGTGGCATGGACACATTAACACAGTAACATGGAATGCAGACGGTTTGTGAGTGTTGAAATATGTGGTTAACATCTAGAACGTGCGCACTGGATTACGGTGCATTTCATAGATGTTCACATTTATGTATTTGACCCTAATTATGTTCAGAGGACATGATCCTGGTCTTCAATGGTGCGATGTATTCCAAATTGCACCGGCGCTTTTGACAGAAGCATTCATTATAATGTAAATGCTTGCTCCATCTCTGAAAAAACTTTCCTTTTGGCTAACGTTTTGATTGCAAAAGGCCAGTCATACTGGTACTCAAGCATGAAGGGATGGCTAAGCAGATGTCACGCCTGTCACTACTCACGCAAACACTCACACAAGGCCAGCGATTGCATCATATAGACTCACTTTGTTTGACTTTAAAGACGTAAAGCAGGAATAGGTGTGTCATTCTGACTGCTGCTTTATTCTGACCAAACATTCCTCCTTTACTTAAAGGTTCTAATGTTTTTTTTTTTTAATAAAGTTTATAAAGTGTTATTTGCCAGCTGTATAAGGAGCGAAATGGATTTGACATTTGCCATAGTACTGAATACATAAGGTAGTTTTATTTTACTGAAGGGAACTTGTATTAGCGGCCCAAACTTCCTTTAAAACTATTGTTTGATGTTTGAAAGAAATTAATAGTTTTATTCAGCAAGATTGCATTAAATTGATCGAAAAGTGACAGTAAAGTAATTGATCTACTTCAGATAAATGCTGTTCTGTTGCACTTTCTGTTCATCAAATAATCCTGGACAAAAATGTATCACAGTTTCCACAAAAATAAGAAGCAGCAAAACACATTTTTAACATTGATAATAATAATAATAATAATAAACATTTCTTGAGCAGCAAATCAGCATATTAGTATGATTTCTAAAGGATCATGTGGCATGTGACATTACATTTTAAAATACATTAGAAGAGACACCAGGCCGTAGTGAGCATAAATGTTTTAAAAACATTTAAAAAATGTACAGACCCAAACTTTTTATATCTAATATTTATATTTGTTTTTAAATCTAATAATATTTATTTATTTATATTTGAAAATATTTGATTTATGTACACATTATTCATATGTGGACATACATGATGATTTCGGGATGGTTTTAGCTCCTCTACTCTCCCTCGGGACAGTTTTTGTGGCTCAGGGAGACTAGCAGGTCGAACAGGTTAACACCTGTTATAAGACACATTAATGTTCGTCAGTTATGTTAAAACCTGTTAAACAGGTATAATGATTTTATAAAGAAAAATATTTGTATATATTAAAGGGGTCATATGATGCTGCTAAAAATAACATTATTTTGTGTATTTGGTGTAATGAAATGTGTTTAACATGGCGGCAGCAACAACAATACTACAGCGAGAATAAAAGTTACGCCTTCTTTCTTTGCGTGAACATTTGGGCGGCGTTATGCAAATCTTCCCACACAGTGACGAAGATATGTGGGGGCGTGTTAGAACGAAGCGGTTTAGGTAGGCGTGGTTGACTCTTAACTTTTATAAAGAATATCTCTTTGGATTGGAGACTTTAGTCTTTGCAACTTTACAGATCTTCTTTATGCACCAAGAGCTTGTAACACTCCAAAGAGAAAGGAAAAATTTAAATAGCATTATATGACCCCTTTAACACAAACCCCCAAGTTTCCTGAGAGTACGCAGGATTGTTCCAGGAATCATCAATGATGACAGAACATCATTAAACTGAAGAGGAGACCATTAACAGGAACAATTCAGAGGAATTGTAGTGTATGCACCAACTGTGCTCAGATCAAATGTCAAGAGATCTCAGTAAACATTTCTCTGACATGTACAATCATTTTATGGCTCTGTACTCTTACTATATGACAACTATTGACTCATTTGTGTTTATTTGAGTAGAAACACCTCCGACAAAGTTGATAATTAAATGAAAAATTGCTTCATTAGCTATGAAAGAGCAACCTCAGAGCAATATTTTCTTCTGGATTGTATACAGCTTATAATAATGTCTGCTTGTTGAATCGGATTAATTTGATTGATCACCTGAAGCTTCTCTGCACACATGGCACACAGTAGAAGAATTGTAAATGTGTCAACAAAGTTGAGATCTGATTAAAGAGCAGGACGTTTGTTTCACAGTCACACCCATCTCAGAGCAGGGGGTTATGGCTCTGTACTCTTACTATATGACAACTATTGACTCATTTGTGTTTATTTGAGTAGAAACACCTCCGACAAAGTTGATAATTAAATGAAAAATTGCTTCATTAGCTATGAAAGAGCAACCTCAGAGCAATATTTTCTTCTGGATTGTATACAGCTTATAATAATGTCTGCTTGTTGAATCGGATTAATTTGATTGATCACCTGAAGCTTCTCTGCACACATGGCACACAGTAGAAGAATTGTAAATGTGTCAACAAAGTTGAGATCTGATTAAAGAGCAGGACGTTTGTTTCACAGTCACACCCATCTCAGAGCAGGGGGGCGGATCCTCTGAGCCAATCACAGAAAGACACGCCCCCTTTACTGACGCCTGTTGAGCTACAGATGTGCTTAACACACAGTTAAGGTGGCGACAGATCAATGTGATTTTCATGAGACATTCATAACTCATAACAGTGATCATTGCTGGGAAAACTCATAATACAATACCATTCAAAAGTTTTTTTTAAAGACATTTAGCAATGCGCTAAAAACTATCCCAAACACCTTATCATTCTGACAATAGTTCTGATATATAAATAGAATTTGTTTTCTTTTGTTCTTTTGCAAAGTGTTATTTTTAACAAAAATTTCTTTAAATATGATAACATTTTGCTTCTGTTATATTTATTTAACAGAAGTGTTATTTTAGTGTCAGTGAGATACTATTCTAGTTTTTTTAATAGTTTGAATTGCTTTTTATCTCTATATTTTATTGTAATTTGTGTTAAAGTTTTAGTTATTTTTTTAGCGCCTATATAGTTTTTATTATTTTTTATTTTAGTTTTATCAAGTTAAACTGAATTAAAATAAGTTTGTGTTTTTATATTTGATTTGATTTGATTCAGTTAACGGTTAAGAAACAAAAAAGGTTTTCTTTTTTTATTTTTTTATAATCCTGATTTGTGGCTTATATCATTAATATCACAATTAATAAATTCACTGTGTTTTGCAGGTGGGATTGCTGGAGGCATTGAAATCTGCATCACATTTCCTACAGAGTATGTGAAAACTCAGATACAGTTAGATGAGAAGGCAAACCCGCCTCGCTACAAAGGCATCGGTGTGTATTTGCTCAAATTACTTCGTTATTATCTTAAGTAAGCACTCAACAATTGATTGCATTATTATTGCATATGCCATGTCCCAAGAGCTTTCTAAACACTTTCATTTAATCATTGTGTGTAAAAACACATGGTTCACTGGCAGAGAGACAGAGTCCACTCCGGGTTGAAGGTTCAAAGTACAGTAACTGATGCACAAGCTCTAGGGTTCGGGTTTATCAGCCGCTGGACTTTGTGGCCCCTTTTCACAACAAGTTTATCAGCACGGATTGTTCAACCCAGTTTGTTTGTTTGTTAGCCAATCGCACGCTTGCAACCAGCAGTGTCACGTTTCAACAGTCTGGTTATGTTCACTTGAACCATGAATGATTTACTCAGCTGCAAGATATCAGAACAATCTGAAAAGGAAATGAATGTTAAATGCCTCAGGCTCAGATTAGAATGCGAATAGCTCTGTTTTGGAGTATTAATACTGATGTAATTCTTCTGTACTGTCTCGTCAGTTGACTGTGTGAAGCAGACGGTGCATGATCATGGCGTGAAGGGTCTGTACCGCGGTCTGAGCTCTCTGGTCTATGGCTCAATTCCCAAAGCCGCGGTGAGGTGAGCATTTCCTGACCCGCTGGGATAAGCCACGCACAACCTTTGGCTGTCAGTGTGGAGTCTGGTGCTCAGTGCAGCTTATTCTGGCACACATGCCCTCGGTCTCTAGTTTTGCTCTGCTGTTTTTTTAGCGTATAATCTATAAATCACTAGCCTTCATGACATATCAGTCAGTCAAGGATTTTAGTGGAGAAATCTGTAAACTAATAGGCCGATTATATCTATTAATTAAAAATATTGGAACCTGACATATGTAAAATGTAATTCAGCTCAGTCTCTGGAAAAAATAAAGAAATAGATAAATGTATATGTATATATATATATATATATATATATATATATGTGTGTGTGTGTGTGTGTGTGTTGATATAAGTATACTACAGATAAGAAATGGTAAAAACATACAAAAAAAATTGTTACTTGAGGTAAAATAAACTTTAACAAAAAAATATAGAAAAAAAAAAAATTTTTTCACCTATTTTTCTAATTTTCATTTAGTTTCAGTTTACATTGATGTACTAAAGTAACTTAAACTAAACTAAAATTAATTCAAAGAATTAAAATATTAATAAAAATTAGATGGATGGATGGAGGATGGATAGATGGATAGACAGACAGACAGACGGATAGATGGATAGACAGACAGACAGATAGACAGATAGACGGACAGACGGACAGACGGATAGACAGACAGACAGACAGACAGACAGATAGAAAAAATATATATACAGTATATATATCAGCTAGTTGCAAAAAGCAACATTTCTCTGTTTAATTTACTTTAACTTAATGTTAAACTCACTAAAACTGAAATAGTCATTAATAAAGCTATATAGAATTTAAAAAAACTACAAAAAATGATAAAAACAACATATTTACTAAAACTTTAATTAAAATGGAAACTGATTTAAAACCTTTTCTAGTTTAACATTTTAGATTTACTTTTAGATACACTTTTGGTTGCTTTGTACGTTTTATTTTGACTTTCTCATAATAGTTATTATAGTATATATTTACTAATATAGTTTTTATTATGAAACCACCCAGAAATGTTTTACAAAATTATTTTGTTAAGCGCACAGTTTTTAAAATGATGTTGGCATGAAGCAATGTTATTTTAATCTTATTATATTATTTATTATTATTTCAGATTCATTTTAATATTTTCAGTTTTCTTTTGAATTGTAGTTTGTTTTAGTAACTACATGGCTCAATCTCATGAAAACATCTGCGGTCATAATTTACCCCAAAATCTAAAATATTTTATATATATATATATAAAAACCCTATTTCCAAGACCATTATGAATTTTTGCCATTAGTTTAAATGACAAAATTCTCATTTTATTTTATTTTAAGTTTTATACTTGTATGTAATGTTTCAATTACAGAAAACAATCAATAATAGTTTTAATTTTAAATAAGGACCAGCTACATAAGCAAGCATGTAATAAAAATGACAAAAGCACATAACAATATTTCTCAAATTTAAACTAAAATTCAAATGAAATGTTTGTCATTAAAATAAGATGTTATATTTTTCATAAAAACAGTTTTTCTAAGACCTTTACATTTTTTATTATTTTCATGACAATTTTCATTCACATTTTATTTTAGTTAACATTTTAGTAATTGTGTGTGCTTTTATAATTTGTATTAGTTTATATACACGCATATATATATAATTTTTTTTCTAGCTTTAATTTTCTTTATTTCAGTTTTACTCATTTTAGAACTTCAACCTCAACTTGATTAGTTTGTAAAAAAAATTAACTGTTCGTGAAAACATCTGGACTCACAATTTACCCCCAAATCAAAAGAACAAATTACGAAA
Organism: Sinocyclocheilus grahami; assembly: GCF_001515645.1. NCBI lineage: Eukaryota > Metazoa > Chordata > Actinopteri > Cypriniformes > Cyprinidae > Sinocyclocheilus > Sinocyclocheilus grahami. Next base: position 81,672 of record NW_015507136.1, read on the forward strand.
TTCTATTTTTCATAAAGACATACACATTTTTGACACTGCTTTCGTGACAGTTAAGCACATACTCTAACCAAATTCTCATTACTGTAATGCATAATGAAAGGTTTTGTGTGATTCACCCTTATGTATTCACTTAAATGTATTTCTCTCTCTCCTGTAGATTCTACAAAGGCACCGTGCCCAGGTTAGGTCGGGTGTGTATGGACGTGGCTATAGTGTTCATAATCTACGAGGAAGTGGTTAAAGTTCTCAACAAGGTGTGGAAGACAGATTAATGGAAGCGTGATGCTGATGGGCGGAGTCTGGCCTTCATGACAGCATATTACAGCATTTACTCCGCAGGCAAAATATCTGCCAACAGCAGATGACACAGAAAGTCACTGGAATGTACTTAATTATCCTCATTTAATCAACACAGAGAGAGAGAGAGAGAGAGAGAGATTTCCCCAACTAATGTGAGAAAGACACCAAATACTTGAAAACTAGTTTTTACCCCAAAGACCAATTTAAATCTTTTTTTTTATGGAAAATTACATCTTTAGGGAGACTCACTCAAATGTTATTTTATTTTTTTAAACATTAGGTATCATAGAAAATTGAATTCTAGTTTTAACAATATTATTTTCTAAAGTGCAATTTACCAGCAAATATTATACTTTTCAATTGTATGCATTTTAATTTTGTTTTCCTAACATGTGATTATATACTAAGTGCTGAGGGCCTAATTTGAACACTGTAAAACTTAAGAAAAAGAATGTGTTTTAGAAAAATCTTAGCCTGGAGCCTAAGATATTAACCTATGAATATTAACCTAAATCACCAAAGCTTTTAATTATAAGATATAAATGTGTTTTATACCCTATCTATAAAGTAATTGTCAAAAGATTGGAAATATTAAGATTTTTACATGTTTTAATGAAGACTTTTCTGCTCACCAAGGCTGCATTTATATACTTAAAAATACAGTAAAAACAGTAATATTGTTAAATAATATTAATATTAATTTAAGCAGCAAATCAGCATATTAGAATAATTTCTGAATGATCATGTGACACTGAAGACTGGAGGAATGATGCTGAAAATTCAGCAGAAATAAATTACATTTTACAATATATTCAAATATCGTTACTTCATATTGTAATATTTCACAATATTACTGTATTTTTGATCAAATGCAGCCTTGATGAGCAGAAGCGATTTCTTTAAAAACATTTTCAAATCCTAATAACTTTTGATAAGTACTAGTGGTACATATGATACATGCACTTTCACATTTGGTAGTAATCCAGGGTTAGAGATTATTTTAAGTGCCTATATTAAAATACACCATATGATCTATTTTTGTTTTTAATTCTACTTGTTTACATTAAGTCATTTGCATATAATTACACCCTGCTGTAACAGTATAGCACAAGAACAGTGACATAAACAATAACTGTATGCCTCAATCTCTGAAATCAACACCACACGACATGCTGTGCATTTAAAAACTGCACAGTGTTGTTTCACCCAAGCGAGCGTCACCAAAGAGCCAGATCACTCAAATACAATGTTTACTTCTTTAACATGAGTTGAATGTTGTAAATGATGTGAAGAAGGTCAACGGATCTAGCCAGAGCCTCTTAAAAGCTGATCAGTCCATGCCTTAAAGACGATTCAGCGTGCTTGTTTTTCTGTTCCTCTTCACCTTCTGCTCTCCTACCTCAAGACGTTCTCACAAATCTGTAAAGACTGACAACAGAGGTGAAATATTCAGGATATTCAATATATATATGAGATCAAGGTGACAGGACATCTAAAATTATACTGCAGACCGCCATGTAACAGATATCGTATAAAGCAAAGGTTCACTTTCCAGCATTGTTTTCAAATGTAATTCAAAACTCTTGTTTTTCACAGCAGACCAGAGAACTAGAGTGGCTTAACTTGTAGTATGCAAGCTTTTTAGAGTTTACGTGTGTTTTGCCTTCACCACACATTATGTGTGAGAGTAACAGTCTTGAAGAGGTTTGACTGTCAAAAATATAATTTGTGCCTGTGGTTCTTGACTCTTTATTAAGACATGTTTTAGATATACTGTAATGCCATATATCTAAACGATACCATCTTGCAGCCAAACCTTGATCTAGTGTTTATTTGACTTTGTGAACAGTAAGGCATAGCTGACCCATGTTGGGCCAGGAAACAGCAGTTGGATTTTATAAACATAGGATTTTATTGATGTGTTTCTGTGAAAGTAATCAGAATGCATTCCAAACGTGTGACCTAAAATATGCATTAATTCTCATGCTAATGAAAAATAATGTGCCTTCAGTTCATGTTCTAATTCAGAATAAATTATGCTGACTGGACAAACGTGTCTGTTTTATTTATCTGAATAGATGGATGGATGGATGGATGGATGGATGGATAAATAGATCGATGGATGGATGGATGGATAGATAGATGGCTGGATGGATAGATGATGGATGGATAGATAGATGATGGATGGATAGATAGATGATGGATGAATGGATAGATAGATGATAGATGGATGGATGGATAGATGATGGATGGATTGATAGATAGACAGAGAGATAGATAGACGGACGGACGGATGGATGGATGGATGGATAGATGATGGATGGATTGATAGATAGACAGAGAGATAGATAGACGGACGGACGGATGGATGGATGGATGGATAGATGATGGATGGATTGATAGATAGACAGAGAGATAGATAGACGGACGGACGGATGGATGGATGGATGGATAGATGATGGATGGATTGATAGATAGACAGAGAGATAGATAGACGGACGGACGGATGGATGGATGGATGGATAGATGATGGATGATAGATCGATGGATTGATGGATGGATGGATGGATGGATTGATAGATAGATGATGGCTGGATGGATAGATAGATCGATGGATGGATGGATTGATGGATGATGGATGGATGGATAGATAGATGATAGATGGATGATAGATAGATGGATGGATGGATAGATAGATGATAGAT
>NW_015507136.1:84686-92956 GCF_001515645.1 Sinocyclocheilus grahami
ACGTTTAACTATCATGTTTTAATCACGTATTGTGTATGTCTTTTTTATAACTATTGAATAGCTTAAGGGTTCGTATTCATGGTTGGTATGTGTGTGTTTGAATCTTCATGCTCGAAACGTTTCTTCCAATCAATTCTTTGTCAAATGTATCATATTCTTGTTATAGAAATCATGTCCAAAATTATACTCTGCAAGAGCGGGAAAAACGTGGACCATGTGACTGATAAGATAACATTTGATTTATTGAATGGGGAGGAGAAATATACAACACCCCGAGCAAAGACGACATCTAATTGGTCAAAACACCATTTGGGAGGTGTCCAAAAGCCCAGTTTAAATACTCACGACACCATTAAACTGTGCTTTTTTTGTCTAGATTTTTGTGTCTAGCTTTTAGCTTTTCGCTTTTAGTCATGCTTTTTAGTTATATGCTTTTTAGCCATGCGGCTTTTTAGTTATATGTTTTTTAGCCATGCGTGCTTTTCAGTCATCACCTTTTGCGCTTTTTGAGCGTGCTCTGGTTTACACGCCAGCTCCTCCAAAACCATGAGGAGAAGCGCCACCTAGTCTCGTCAAACTTTACTTCTATTTCTTTTCTTTAGTTTATTTGATTTTCCGTTGAGAGTTTTGTGTGTTCCGAGTTAAGTTTTGCCCAACGCCTCCTCTCCGAAAGTGTGCCGTCTAAACTTCAACTTCAGACCACAGCTCCGCGTCGTCAGCCAACGCCCAACCACTGGCTTCCCCAAGACTGAACTTCCAGCCAATCAGAAAAGCGGGAAACCCCTTTCGGCAACCAGACAACAAAGGGAACCCCCGTACAGGCAACGCAATGCAACGCAAGTACCTCCAGATCCTAGCTGAACTGGTGCATTTAATATAAATTTTAACCTCATTGAGGAACTCAATGCGAGGGTTAATTAAGTGATTGATGGTTGTTCAGATCTATGCAATTGCACATATTGCTGTAAACTTGGGATTTCACATTTTCATTCTCTTAAACTAATTATTTCCTCACTTTCTCTCTTTCTGCAACTTGTGTGAATGCGTGTTCATGTGTTAGATTAGTTTATATGTCTTAGATTTATCCAATAAAGCCTTATTTATATTGAAAAGAGAAGTATCTTGTGTTTTGTGCTTACAAGTTAATGTCTTAAGCTGCTGATCTTGTTACTATGCAATTTAATAGTGTTTTCACTATATTTTGGATATAAATATCCATTGCAGAATTGATGTCATACGGCTCGTTCAATGACTCACTGGCCGTCTCAGTGATCAGCTGTAAAACAGTGATTCTGTCCAAATTCCCTTTAAAATCTTAAATGATTCCCTTTGAGCTAAATTGACCTGTTTCCCTTACAGGATGCAGCCTTCCGTTTGAGAAACACCCAGAGACAACCTACTTAGTGTCAAGTGAACTAACTCAATTCAGCTGTTCTGAGCTCGAAAACTTAGTTTCCCATCTCAGAGTAAGTCAATTCAGAGTTCAAGATTCAACTCAGAGTTGGTTAAACCTCCTTATTGAAACTGGCCCCAGAACAGGGAGTACTTATACAAAAAATAAAAGAGGGAACTAATGAGATAATAAACGAACACAGGTGAACAGATTGAACTAATCAGACACGAGGGTAAACTAGGTCAAACAGGGAAGACAAGTAAAGACACAGACTGTGACATGTCGACCTCGCACCGCAGAAACAACAAAGGGTGGAACGGAGGGGGACTTTGGTGGACAAAGGAGTGGAGTCGGGATAGTAACAGAAGACAACGAAGGACAGGCAGGAAGGCAGGCCGATTCAATTCAATTCACGATACAAATCGTTGCAAAGCAGCTGTACAATATGTTTCTACAATATATTTAGTAGTAGCTTATCAGTGGTGACTATGTCAGTAAATGTACATATGGCACAAATATACGGAAAAATCAATTAAAGAATTAATCAAACAGATTATGAACACTAGTAACAGCAATTATTATATGTTGCAATCAAACTTATAGCAAAATTTGGTAGTGCTGTATGTTGTTTCAGGGTTGGCATCATCTGAGGTCCTCTGAGGGGTTGGCATCATCTCTTCTCAGGTGTTCTGGATCCAGACTGAAGCTTGTGTAAATCCTAGTTACGCAGAAACAGAGAAACAAATAAGAGACATAATTAGCATAGCTGCTGTTCCAACCAAACAAAATTGATTTGTTTAACCCAAGCTAAAGAATAGTAATGTGAATTTGATCAGATATAAGTGCAGTACAAGATTATAAGATGCAGATGACCAGGGCGGTGATGACAGAGGGAGGAGCCAGGACGGAGCAGATGGCTCAGTGACCAAGGCGCAGCCGGGGATCCGGATGGCCACAGTGGAGCTGGAGCAACAGAGGACCAAGGTGGAGCTGGAGGAAGCGAGGAGCCCAACGGAGCCAGAGGGAAGAGGTGCAGCCAGAGGAGTGTAGTCCCGAGGCGAGGGAAGGCAGATGACCAACCAAGGTGGAGCTGGAGGGATGAGGGAGTCTGGTGGAGCTGGTGGACTGACCAAGGTTATTTTCGTAAACGAAAACTAAGACGAAAACGATTGGTCAAAAAACATTTTCGTAAACTGAAATAAAATTAAAAAATCTAAATAAATGAAAAACTAAAACGAAACGAAACAAACAACAGTTATTGCAAAACTAACTGAAATAAAATAATAATTATCAAAAATAAATAATCATTTTCGTAATCATTACGTTCTCATCCCGTTGCGGAAAAATATATGAGCTGTGTGTCGGTTTAGGGAAATACCCATAAATGGCGCATCATGCACGTGAGGTTATCTGACGGAGAGATGCAAAGCCGTTTAAAGCAGAGTGCTGCACGGGTCCTGTTAGGTAAACCTGCATCCGCAGTACACAACAGAACACCCGACCCGTTATCTGACAGCAGCCAGCACCAATTTAATTCTGTACTCCACATCCGGCTTTGCTACCGTTTGGACGTTCCTGCTTATTGCTCTGCGCTTTGCTTTAGCTGTGCATTTATTGAATGAGCACTGTGTGATGTCCGAACTGATTGCACTATATTTTATGTATAATCGTTTTCTTAAATTCATTTTAAACCTCTTAAATAAATTTTTAAAATCATTTTCAAAGTTTTTAAATTCCTTGTTTTATTGTTGTGATTATTTTTTTTTTTCTTTTATGTAAAGCACTTTGAATTACCATTGTGTATGAAATGTGCTATACAAATAAACTTGTCTTGCCTTGCCTTGTGTAAGACCAATTCAGCACCGATTTCAGCAAGAGATGAAAGCTGTGTTTGTTACTTGCGTTTTAGTGACAGCTGAGCTGAGTTTTCCAGGGAATCCCAGCACCTTTGATTGGTTGCTGATCTGTCGTTTGGATGAAGTCGTTTCTGGGGATGCCCTCTTGGAGAATGGAGGTTGCCTTGTGACGTAGGAGCTTCAAAAGTCGGTTGCCTTAGGTATGGAGAGTGAGGCTTGAAGTTCTTCTGAGAGTTCCTTTGCTTGGCTTAAGACTTTGAATATTTCGGCAGGCGCTGAGTTTCAACTGAAGTGTTTGAGTTCTGGAGTCTTGCTCGCGTGATGTTACAGCATGTGAGTGCTTTGTAGCACGGTCACCAAGGCGAAAAGCCAAAGATATAGAGAGAGTGAGCAAGCATCTGTTCAGGCATTGGGTTTTTAAGCGAGCCGATTTGGTCCATCCTAGACACGATTGTCCCAATCGGACGCAGTGTGGTTCCTTTTTCGTGCATAAATTAACATGCTGTTCAATTCATCATGTGGGGAAATGTCTTTGCAGGTTTTGTTAATAACTTCTATAATACTCGTTAATACTCTTCTCTCAGCTCTCAGCGAAGGCGGTCGCATTTCCTCCCCTCTCCTCCCCGTTACTTTCCCTGCTTTTGCTCCTCTCGTCTTGTCCACTGTCCTAATTTTGAGAGACTCTCTCCGCACTGCTCTCCAGACTTAAAAAGAAAAATCTAATAAATCATGGATTTGATCAACTGGTCTCTCAACGCAATTGACACCATCTTCTCGACAAGAAGCTTGGGTTCGGGGGAACCTGACTGCCCTGCCGGAACGTTTGCGGCTGGCTACACGATGGACGCGTGGGAAAGGTGGCGGGTCGTGTGTCTAGCGGCTCTTTCCGTGGAGGACGTTGAAGATATCTACCTATTCGGAACCATGATAACAGGTCTTATGCTGATTGGATTAGGCATTGCCCTGGTTTATCGAGAAATTCAGAAACCGGACCAAAGCCTCACAAGGCTGCCCGTCATGATTGAAGCAGTGGGCAGAGCGGTCAGCTCTGAGACTGGAACTTTTAACCGCAAAATGGATAACATCACGGAGAAGCTCACTGCTTTGCAAAGGCAAATGGATCGATTCGGAGACCAGAATGGACAAAGAGAGTAGTCGTGTAAACTGGAATGCGGCTACTTGCCCCAAGACTAAACAAAATCCTTATCTTATCTGCTTTTGGCTCCCCTCAACCAGCACTGGCCTCTGCCAAGGCCGCTGTTGGGACAACTACTCCCCCGTGAGAGCACTGCAGTGAGACGCTCTTGTGTTCCTTCCCCCAACTCCTGACATTTACCAACCTTGCCCAGATCCCTCGCCTTCGCCGCTTTGTTCCGCCAGTCTGACAAGCGGGTCTGCGATCAGCGCCGAGAATGGCTGCAGGACCGGATGGCTGCTTGCCTGTGCTGGATTACCTCCACCCCCCCTATCCCCCTACCCTGTTGCAAGTCGTGTGTATCTGTATTGATGTGCTTATGTTGCTGAGGTGTTTTTTTTCCTGTTCCCACGCTGTGCTCCCCATAGGAGCATAGTCTGGGGTCTGTTTTTTTTATCTCCTCCCTTCCCTCATGTTATGCTGTATTTCTTCTAAAAAATTCCCTGTCCTCCTGTCCTGTCTACCCCCTTGTCATATTGTATGTATGGACAGGAGGATGGCTAATTTCGCTGGTACCTGTGATCAGTGACAATAAAGGGCTCATTCATTCATAAAGTGTCGTACAACACACACTGTTCAAAATAACAGCTTTTCGCTCATTTCAATGTTCTGCAATTATCACAAGTTTTCATTCAACACTAAACTTCACATATCTTACACACATATTAAATGCTTTAACTGCTAAAAAGGGTTATAAGGCAAATATTAAAATATAGATTCCAATAAACACATCAAACATATATACGACATAACACATACAGTGGATACATATTCACTACTTATGATGAGTTTTTAAATGATTGTCTTTTAAACTTGGTCCATGCAACGTCTGCGTTTCCTCTGGGAGGCATAGCGAAAGAGAGAGAGAGGGGGGAGGAATTTCCTGAGGTCCATAAAAGTCACGCGGTGGTTTCCTGAGTTTGATTGAATCACGTTATCACTGTTCTTTAGATCCGTTGTTTTGCAAGCCTGAGGGTATCAGCTAAATATCCTTCCTGTGCCTACACTGGTTCCATTCATTGGCGATCACAAGACATCACGAGGTATCTATAGGTTGTGAAAGAACTCAGTCCTCGATATAAAAAGATCTCTGTTGTCTCCTGATTGGATTAGTTTAGACCTCGTGATGAGTTGATTCAATGGCGTATCTGTGTCTGTTCATAATAGAAATCCTACAACACCAACTTGAGGCTTCTTTAACCCTTTAACTGTCACCGTCCCACCTGTGGGACGCTTTGCTGTCTTTTTTTGTTGTCCTTTTTCTCTATCAAATCATTTAGTAATCATCATAAATCATATATCATTTGAAAGCTTAGAAGCCCAAGATTCATCCTGTGAAAACCATTTTGAAATCGGATATTGTGTTACCATGGAAATGGTACTTTAAAATATTTTGCCGACCCCCCCCCCCCCCCCTTAGTGGGCAGTGTCAAGTGTCATATTACAAAAATTTTTATAATTTTTTACCTTTTTATAATCTTGACATAAAACATATAATTGGAAAGGTATATATAAGGTATCATATTTTGTGATAGAAGTAATATTGACAGAGAAATCTAGACATTTGTGACAGAAAAAATGCATTAAAAAATTCAATGGAGTTTGGATGGCACCCGGAGGCGGTTTGTAGTATAACGCCCTAAATAAAATCTCACAGGAACCTCTTTTTTTTTCATATCAACTTTAATGTGTGTTGAAAAATGTGCCATGTGTGTGTTTGTGTGTGTGCCTGTGAGTGTGGGTATGTGAGTTTTTTGTGCATTGGGGACAGTCTACAGTCTCAGCTCTTTGTTTGGGTATGCATCTTTTCTGGATTGTGTCAGATTTTATATAGTAAAAAAATCTAATAAATAAAAAATGCAGTTTTTTTCTGACATTCCATTCATTCCTATGCCTGGGTCAAAATGAATGTAATAATTGTGGGTGTAATACTTTTTTTGGCCTGGCCGAGCAATAGGAGGACACCGGGGAGTCGACTGGGGTTCTTGCTGGAGGTGGCGAGGGTAGGCCTAGGCGTCTTGGGAGGTGAGTGGCTGCTCAAGCCATACAGCGTCCGCGAGATGGGGCCTGGGGCTCGATTGCGGTGCCACGCCGAGGAGGAGAGGTCTTAGGGCCAGCTGGTTGCGGCGATGGGACCGGAGGAGAGTTGGATTCGTCTTCAGACGAGGAGGTTTGTCTTTGTGACATGGTTGTAGACGAGCGAACCAAAATGCTGATAAACCGTCAATGGATAGAGGTAAGTCAACTGTATTTATACCATGGTGTTGATTAACTTGAGTGCGCTCAATTAAGTATCTGACGCGCTCCTCCCGAACCTTTTTAATAAAACATCATATATTTAAAATATGAACTTCACTATCAGAAGGCTGCTTTCAATTTCAAATGCTGACGCGTGCTTTGTTTGTGAAGACTGCTCGCGCATGCGGCTGTGCGCGACTCCGTGGTTTAATGCACTTGTGTCTCAAAATGGTTTTATGACGCAAAATTAATGTAAACACAGCCAGTTATGTCTGAAGGGATTAAACAGACAGGACAAACTGCATTACTTCTTATATTTCAAAAGAGATCCGTGTGTGAATGCAGCTTAATAGATCTCCCGCTGTCTATGATGTCATAGTAAAAAACAACAGTAAAGATGAAAAAAAATTACTCACAGTTATTGAATGGAAAACGTTCAGATAATCTTAAACACTGAAAGCACTCTTTGTTTGTTGTTTGTAATATGTTTCTATGCTCCTCTTTATTATTTGCTACTTGCTTGCAGGGTTTCTGCAGACATGAACAAGTTAAATTTAAGACTTTTTAAGACCTTTTTAATACCACCTTATATGAAATTTAAGACCTAAACCTGTAATGGAAATGCACATTTTATTACATACATATATGTAATATTTAATGTGTATAAATTAAAAGGAAAACAAAATATCATTGCTGTAATAAATGTCGATTGGAATGACAATATTCCATACAAAATATCCCCGCAAAATAACTGCATCACTGAGATTTTTGGTGGAGTAAACAATTTATTCTGAAGCAATATTTTCATCAGTGTTCTATCTTAAATTGAAGACTTTTTAAGACCTTTTTAATACCACCTTATATGAAATTTAAGACCTAAACCTGTAATGGAAATACACATTTTATTACATACATATATGTAATATTTAATGTGTATAAATTAAAAGGAAAACAAAATATCATTGCTGTAATAAATGTCGATTGGAATGACAATATTCCATACAAAATATCCCCGCAAAATAACTGCATCACTGAGATTTTTGGTGGAGTGAACAATTTATTCTGAAGCAATATTTTCATCAGTGTTCTATCAGCTTTTACATACTTAAATCTGCATATTTACCTTTACAAAGGCCTATTTTTAACCTTTTTAGATGTATGCATCATCTTACATGTCAAATTATTAAAATGTATCAATAAATTCAATATACACTATAAGATTTTTGGTGGAGTAAACAATTTATTCTGAAGCAATATTTTCATCAGTGTTCTATCAGCTTTTACATTCTTAAATCTGCATATTTAACTTTACAAAGGCCTATTTTTAACCTTTTTAGATGTATGCATCATCTTACATGTCAAATTATTAAAATGTATCAATAAATTCAATATATACTATAGGGCTGCTGCCAGTCAGATTAAATAATTTAGTCAAGTCAAGTCAAGTCTGCTTTATTGTCAATTCTTCCACATGTACAGCACATACACACAGAGAATTGAAATTGCGTTACTCTCAGACCCTTGGTGCATACAGATAACATAAATACAGATAGGTACAGATTAAATACAAAATACAACTATACAAATA
>NW_015507136.1:93180-110056 GCF_001515645.1 Sinocyclocheilus grahami
TTTAATGCATTTATGAGTATAAAAATAAGAATTGTTCAGGGGGAAAATGCATACTTTTCAACATAATTCTCAACTAAACTACCAGTAAGTGACGGTAAGTCACTTGATGAGTGAGTCATTGAGTCATTCATTCAACTGATTGAGTGTGTTATCATGCTGGTATCTTAAGGACTTTCACGGACAGCTGACTCCTAAAGTTTTTGATATTCTTCATAGATTTAAGACATTTTAAGACTTTTTAAGGACCCGCGGACACCCTGTGCTTGTATGTTTTGAAGGTATATTAGTTTAAAATTCAACTGTTGAATATTAGTCTAAAATTACATACAACTGTTTTAATTATTTTTTTCAATTTGTAATTATTTTAAAAAGTACTTAATTACTTATGTAAGGATATGTAAATGTAAGGATTTTAAGATTCTCAAGTCAGTAAACTGTCCCACTTTATATTAAGTGGCCTTAACTACTATGTACTTACATACTTATTGTGTTCATATTGTATTGCAAAACACATTTGCTGCTATTGAGGTTGGATATGGGTAAGGTTAGGGACAGGTTTGGTGGTATGGGTAGGTTTAAGGGTGGGTTAAGGTGTAAGGGATGGGTCAACAGTGTAATTATAAATATAATTACAGATGTAATTACATGTAGGTATTTTTAAAATATAAGTACAATGTAAAAACATGTATGTGCACAATAAGTGCATTGTACCAAATTATTAATTTAAATGTAAGTACATAGTTGTTAAGGCCACTTAATATAAAGTGGGTCTCGGTAAACTAATTAATTAATTAATAAGGGGGGGAAAAGTAGATCAAGAATCATTCTGGAATCGGATCGTGACTCCCAGAATCGGAATCGGATCGGATTGTGAGGTGACTAAAGATTCCCACCCCTAATAAGCAGTCACTCTCTACTCCACCTTTGTCTGGTCTAATTGTTCCCTACGGAGCTACTTCCCTGACTACTTACCTTGGAATTCTTACCTGTCGTCATCCTGTCTTCAGTTTCTGTCAGTCTTTTATCTCTTCAGTCACACCACACCACACTCTTCAGTCATTACCGTCAACAGCTACCATGGACATCATATAATTTGACCCAGTGAGTCTGCTCCTCTCCATTATTCAGGATCATCCAATTGAAGATTATATTGAGTAATTTATCAACAGATGCCGATGTCAGCTACCACCTGTTCCCTGGAGCGCTATCTTGATTATGCACTGTGGCTAAGTGGTTCGTCTTGCACTGTGGAAGAGGTTACCGTCTGTAAAGTGGATGACATTAACGCCAACTGCCCTCCTCACTATTATGCAACAGTGACTTTTACAATGCCATCACAGCAAGTGCTACGGTTTTTCTTTGGGTGAGAAAACCCGTCTCAAACATTGCTGACCTGATGGTAAAGCTAGCGGACCCACCTATCATGTCCATCAAGTGCTGAAGAAGATTACCTCTCTCCAGTCCTCATGTCTAGAATCTGTTCCAGAGAAACTAAATCCTTAGTTTATTCCCAGCATCCTGAGTTTAGTCCCAGTGATGGCTCCAGCACTTGACCACAGTCTAGTGATGGCTCCAGGCACTGAGCACAGCACAGCGATGGCTCCAGTCCCTGAGTTCAGTTCCGAGTCTGTTCCAGTCACAGAGTTCTGTAATGAGTCTGCTCCAGCCTCAGAGTTCAGTAACGAGCCTATTCCAGCCCCTGAATCTGCATTGGAGTCCACTCTAACTCCTGAGTGTGCACCAGAGACCATTCGAACCCTGGAATCTGTTGTCACCTCTGTGGGTTTACTCCAAATTTCCCTCCAGTCCATGAATCTATACGAGAATTCCCCACAGACCAAGAGTCCGCTCCAGAGTTCAGAACCGAGTCCATTAATTTCCATGAACTCAACTAGGAGCACATTCAATTCCTCAGTCAAGAGATTGCGCTAGTCTCAGCCTAATTCCCAATCTCGTCCCAGAGCTCAGACCAGTGCCCGCTCTCATCCTACAGCTCTGCACAGTACCTGTTCTACCACCAGAATCCTCAACCAACATGGCCTTCAAGTCAGAGGATGCTTTCATGGATGCTATGCCTGAGTCTTATGATGTCATGGCTATCATGCCAGAACCCAGCCAGATCGTTCCAAGATCGTTCCTTTCTACCACTGATTGCGCTCCCTGTCAGAGCAGTGGTCATAATGTGTGTTTGGGCCGCACACCGCTCTCCCACTTGAATTGAATCAGAGGTGTTCGTCCCTGAACTTCCAGTCTACCCTGAGGAGACTATGGAGGCTATTCCCAAGAGTCCTTTATGCCCAGAAGCGACCAAGAAGGTTGTCTCCAAATTTCCTGTTTGTACAGATGTGGCCATGGAGGCATTCCCAAGTTTCCTGTCTGTCGAGATGCAACCACAAAGGTCGTTACGGAGTTTCCTGTTTACTCAGATCAAAGTCCCCTCATCATGGCCATGGAGACCACCTTTGAACTCTCTATTTGTCTTTTGTTATATTAGGATTTGCTGAAATCAACCCTTCAGTCAGTCAATCAGCCGACCCTCCAAATACCTGTCTCGCGGCCGGCCCTTTTGACGGTCTCAAGCCAGCTGGCATTCCTGACAGTCTCAAGCCAGCCAGACTTCCTGAGGTTAATTTCATCTGCTCAGCTGTGATGGCCTTTGGCTCCACCTTGGAGATCTTCAGCTCCACCATGGGGATCTCCTACTCTGTTAGCTCCATCTGCACCTCCATGGTGTTCTCCAGCTCCGATGTGGTGGTCTACAGTAGTCAACATTTGAAGTGGATCAAAAAAGTTAATCAAAGTTGTCCTAAGACAAGAATACATTTTGGTTTTAGGACAAATTTGATTAAAGGTTTTGATCCACTTCAAATGTTGACTACTGTAGTGCTCTGCCATGGTGGTCTCCAGCGTTACCTGATCCGCCATGGGAATCTTTTATCCCATCTGCACTGCTGTGGTGGTTTCCAGCTCCACAAGATCCATTGTGGTGGTTCTCAGCTCTACATGCTCTGCTGAAGGGGTCTTCAATCCTGTCTGCTCCACCCCGGTGGTCTTCTGATCCACTGTGGGGATCTGTCCTGACTGCTCTGCTAGGGTGGTTGTCTGCTCCGCCATGAGGGTCTTCAGTCCTGTCAACTCTGCCCTTGCTTCCTGCTCGGCTGGCTCTGCCCTGGCTCATCCTGTCCTGGTTTCTTCCTTCTTCCACTCTCCAGTAGGACTTATTTTGGCATGAGGCTGCACCTTCTGGGAGGGGGGAGTACTGTCACAATCCCCAGTCACCAGCCCTGTCACCACAGAACTACATTTACCATCATCCCTCTTGGTTCCCACCTGCACTCAGTTAGCCATCACCTCACATGCCACTGATTATCAGCTCATCAAGACACATACAAGCAGTCACTCTCCACTTCACCATTGCCTGGTCTTGTTGGTCATATCTTGGAATTCTTACCTATCGTCATCCTGTCTTCAGTTTCCATTAGTCTTCTGTCTCTTCAGTCACACCAGCCAATGCCTGCAAAGACAGGGACTGTTATTCATTCAGCTTCAGTTTCTCAAGTCATTCTATGAATTTATTTACTCACCTGCTTGCGTTGCTTGAATTGCTGACATTCCTGCAAATAAAGACCTGGGGTGTATTCCATAAAGGACGTTCAACAAACTCTGAGATAAACCCTGACCTCTGGGTTAACAAACTCCAAAATAGTAAACTCAGAGTTTACAGTTCCAAAACAGCTGTTTTTAGTTAGTTCAATTAACTCGGAGTAGGATTACCTTGAGTTACACGTGCACCCAACAACTATAAAAAGGCGTCATCAATAGAACTCTGATTCATTGATTCACCATGGCAACCAGCGAATGCAAACAGTCGTCATATTTCACACCCCTGGAACTGGAGATACTCTTAAAAGCTTACGGCGTACACGAGCATATTTAAAAATATATATATATATATATTTTTTTTTTTTATAATCTCCTCTATAAAGGCAAGACAGGAAGCATGGGAGTTGATTGCTACCCAAGTCAATGGGTAAGAATGAATGTAACTTTGAAAATATAAATTGCTAAGCCTTTTCATTGTCTCTTAATAGCGTATGAGCCTATAAAATAATAGGCCAAGGTCAATACCATTGTTAAAGGCTATTTTGGTTATTTGACCCATATAAAGTTTTCTTTTTGAAACTTGCAAAAAAAAGGAGAATATCTGATCAAATTGAAATATAAAAAGCAGATAAAGTTGAAATATAAAAACATTGTGCAAACAGGTAAGGCATATGACTTTGCTTTGAATAATGTTTGTGTATATACTGTGAAATTTGTATGTACGTAGGCCTAATTGTTGGTTTTAACACATTAGTGTTCCTTGAGATGGTAGTCTGACAATGAGGTAACATTTTTTACCTCTTTCCAGCTAACAGAAAGACAGCGGAGGCCCACAAAACCGGTGGAGGACCACCCCCACCACCTCTGCCTGAGGCCGAGCAACTGGCCACTGGTCGCCCCGTGTTTTGGCTCAGAGCCAAAGGCAGCCCAGGAGAGGGAGCACCTCTGAGCCCACTGTCCCCCATGACACAAGTGGCTACATAAAATGTCAGTGTGTATGTGTTAGAAGAGTGTGTCCAGTATGTGTAGGTGTGAATGGTTGCATAAATACATGTCTTTTTTTTTACTACTGTCTTTATAGTTGTAGATGGTGTCATCCACCTTCAAGAGCCGTCAGGAGCCCCAACAGAAGGCCCTGCAGTTGTAAGCAATGTGAATTCCAGACATTTGGTTAAATATATACCAACTGTACTGCTAACAGCTTGTCTACAGCATGGTGATGATGACTATGTTGCTGGTTGTGGTCATCTTTATGAGGACACTGTCACAGAGGACACTTCTGCAAGGCCTACAGAGGTATCAACCTAATTTGTCTTGCATAACCGTGAGAATTTGACAGGTTGAAATGTATAGAGGTCATGTGACAAATGTGACTGAATTTTAAAGAGCAATTTTTTATAGAGCGTACCAGGCCTGTGCCAGGACCAGCCATCAATGAGCACAACGCATATGAATACTGTGACATGTTTCTTGTATTCCTGGTTCTAGTTACGTAAGTACAGTGTAACTGTAAAGTGAATACTATCCCTGCTTTTCCCCAGTTACCTATAAAGGACTTGTATAAAGAGTACCTTTTGAAGCAGATAGATTAAACAGAAATTGAAAAGACTTATCTCTGAAAGCTTATGAGACAGATTTGGAAATTCAGCTACTGCACCAGCAGAGGTGGGTATATGGTCATGGTTACATTGTGTGAAATGATGGAACAATATAATAAATGTCCCATTTCTGTTTTATGAAACAAACAACAGATGATCACTAGTGTTCTTGTCTTTATTTCAGATCAGGGAGAAATTAAGTAAAATGATTTCAGCAAATGGTGTCCCGGACAGCCCTGCCATCCAAGACATCTGCCGGAGGGATGGGGTCATCATTTTCAATTTGTATGGCAGGGTGCTGCTCTCCTCTAATTGTAGCAATATTATGAAGAACAACACATGCCACAATGATGTTGCATGCTCTTTCAGGGGTTACTCTGAGTTTATGCAGACACTGAAACCTTGCTTTGAGCATGTCAATTGTCATTTCAACCTGTGCTCTGGTCCTGCTGTGGGCTATGTTGATGCGTTTTGTGGGCCTTGTTCTGGGTGTGGGTAAGGGGTCATCAGATAAGTTAGACAAGGATATCCTTTGTTTCCCAGAAGGTGGCCTAAAAACTCTCCTGAAATGACAGTGAACATATATTGAGAGCCATAAGACATAGAGCAGAATTCTTTATCCAAAGCCTTTATTACCATTTCCCAGTCTGGTGCTCACAGTGGACTCCCGAAAATTTCCAGAATCATGAACAGACTTCTACATTTGTTATCAAATGTGCAGCATCCCACATAGCAATTTTTCTCTGGCCCAGCTCCGGTCCACACAACCAGCTTTTGCTTGGCCCACATACCGCAATGAATTACGGTCCTAGTGTGGACCAGGCCTGGATTCCAGACAAGGGCCACACATGGGCCATAACTGGCCCAAGTCTCAGCCAAGTTAATTACCCATAACTGGCCCTGAATTGGGCCAGATCAAAATGTAACATTGGAACCAAAACAAAACCTTAAGTAAACCATATCAACACCAATCTTTAACCAGAAAGCCCAAAACTGAGCCACACCTGAGCCTGATCCACAGGTGAACTAAACCTGGCAGCCAAAATATGGGCCATAAAAGGACCATGACAGATCCATATCTCAGCCACCTGTATGACCATAGCTGGCCCTATACGCTGGAGCAGATGGGTTCCACATGTCCGCCTCAACAAAACCATAACCAAGCCACTTGATACACACCCCTCCCAGATGAATAGTCACAACAACGACAGTATTCTGAACAAATATTTAATCATGTTTAATCAGCAAACCAAGTTGAATGAATCTCATACCTAACATGCTTATTTGTTTTGCTTGGTCAGTGTGTTCACCCTGTTGGGAGTATGGCAGTGTGAATTGGCTTTTAGGTGCTTTGAAAAACAAAACAAAAAACAGTAAAAAAATATATTTTTTAATGTTTATGCAATTAACACAAAATTCTTAAATAAGGTACTTTCTCTATTTTTGCAATATTCAAGTGTTCATGTCCCTGAATAATATGTGCATGCACCTAAGTCTGAAGAGTACACATAATATCTAGTAGACAGCAATCCTTTTGAGTGAGAAGTCTGGTGTGGAGGCTGGATCTGGAACTGACTTCTGTCCAGGTTATCGGTCTTCATGAACTGGCCTGAAATACAATTCAAACAAACAATGTAGTGTGAGGCTCTTACATTCACAATGCTCATTTTGGCCTTGGTGGTGAAATGTGCAGAAAATTCTGCCGGACTGAAATTTAGTCTTTGGTGAACAGTCTTCAAGAGTGCAAATAAGACTTGAAGTTTTAAGTACCTTTCAGGCTCGCGTGAGCTTTCCACAAGCAACAAAGTCTACTTGAACAAACACTTCATTAAAGTTTAGAAGGTAATATACATACAGACCATTACAGTTTGAAGTGAGGTACGTTCACAGTACTCTGGTTCTGTCTTAACGTTATTAATTTTAATTTCAAAGATATTTTTTATTATCATCTGTGTCTTTTTTCGAATTATGCTGGACCCCTCTGTAGGTTGTGTATGAAGTGTCCTCAGTGCAGAGTTAAACAAGATGGCCTTGTAGGGTATACAGGAAATATTTGATATTTATTTGATATATTGTTTTGAATATTTGATAAACTTTTGAATGTTTGAGGTTTTACTTACTAGTCAGATGGTTCATAGAAAGGTTTCCTGAGCCTTTAAATGGTCTCTCAGTCTGGGTCAGTAGGCTACACAGTCATGGGGAAGACTGTTGACTTGACAGATGTCCAGAAGACCCATCCACAAGGAGGGTAAGCCACAAAAGTTCATTGCTAAAGAAGCTGGTTGTTCACAGAGTGCTGTAGCCAAGCATATTCATAGAAAGTTGAGTGGAAGGAAAAAGTGTGGTAGGAAAAGGTGCACCATCAAGAATTTGGGGGAGCTTCACAAGGAGTGGACTCAGGCTGGCGTCAGCGCATCAAGAGCCACTACGCACAGACGAATCCTAGACATGGGCTACAAATGTCGCATTCCTCGTGTCAAGCCACTCCTGAACCAGAGATAACTTCAGGAGCGTCTTACCTCGGCTGTGGAGAAAAAGAACTGGAGTGTTGCTCAGTGGTCCTCTATGGGGTATTGTCAAGAGGAAGATGAGAGACACCAGACCCAACAATGCAGATGACCTGAAGGCCGCTATCAAAGCAACCTGGTCTTCCCTTACACCTGAGCAGTGCCACAGGCTGATTACCTCCATGCCATGCCGCATTGATGCAGTAATTCATGCAAAAGGAGGCCAAACCAAGTATTGAGTGCATAGAAATGAACATACTTTTCAGAAGCCTGACATTTCTGTTTAAAATAATATATATATATATATATATATATATATATATATAAATAAAACGACAGGATATACTATTCTATAATATAAGATATAATATCATCATATAATGTCATATGAGACATGAATATAATTTCACATATATGTAAACACATAATTAAACACACAACATGAGCTTTATGTTATGCATTTTAAAAATATAGTTTCAAAATATATTTCAATATATTTAACAGTGTTTCACATATATGTGAATATATTACTTTTCTGTATGGGAAAACATTGGGATTTTACTCAAAAAATATTTTAAATGGATTTTAAATGTGGGTCAAGATCGGCCATACTTATGTGGCCCACATATCTATATTTGACATCTGGGCCAAATACTACATTTGACATCTGGCCCATGTCTTGTGTGCTGTCTTAAACCCGGTACCATCTCTGCCAAACCCAGGCCATGTTTGGCCCACATGCTGTATGCCAGTGCCGGATGAATGCCAGCTGTGCCAGATGCATGCCAAATCTGGGCCAAATTTGTTTGCTGACTGGGATCACATATGATCTTGACAGTGCAGACAATGAGAGATGGCCTATGAGTTACAGCATACTGTGATGTAGCCTATGGTATGTGATGTGATCTGGGAAAACCCGTTGGATGTCAGCTGGGATGTTTTCAGGAAATTCGAACAATAGGTCAAATGTCAATTTTTTTTGTCAAAATTAGGTTTTCATTCAATTATTATTCTATAACATCTTGTCTATCATTTCTGAAAATATCTTGGCAAAATTCACTTGTTTAGTGCAGAAAAATTGTGATTTATTGCAGCAAGCAGTGTCTTAAGAACGCACTGCGGAGGTCCAAGGTGCTTTCTCTTAACACCACAAAAACAGTTAACCTATCAAAATAAACCACGTACCATATATAATAAAGGTGTATCAATGCACATTTCCTGCCAGTCCTGTAAACTATGGCACACAAAATTTTATTTATTTATTTTTTAATATCGTGAGATGGCGAAGCTCAAGAGAACAACACAGTCTGAAGTAGCTGCTCGCTTAAATGATCTTACTCATCTCAATCTTGGTGATGTCAGTGCCCTAAACAATGATATAATGGACTATTTCACATCCAGAGATGAAGGATCAGATGATGAAATTACTAAAGAGAAGGAGTCCAATGACAGTCTGTGTAGGATATCAGACCGAATCAGACAATCTAAGATTTGGTCAAAACCGAGTTGAGGCACGAGGAGTCACAAAAATTCCACAGAGGCCCAAGACAACAGGATGTCATAAATCAGACCCTAGCCTCTCTGAAGCAAGCCTAAACCTAAACCCCTGTCACAGAACAGTTTTCAACATTAACACAAAAGAACACATTGACAAGTCCAAGGAGATTGTCAATTTTGGGGCAAGTTATCAAGAATAATGGTCAAAAGAGATGACCGCATGGCTATCATACGATAGTAACTACAGTCACAACTCCTCGTAAATTGACTTCCCCCAACCTCACGACAGAGAACAGACAAATTCCTTACAGACATTTTAACCTCTGGTCTTCACAGAACGTATCCTTACGTCCACAGAATGCCAAAGAAACTTAATTTCCATGCACCTAAATCACATTAAAAGGACTCGAGCAACTAACCATTGCTATATATCTAACCCCATATCATGTATCTAACCCACATGTTTAACCATCATGCCTTAATCATTTATTGTGAATGTATTTTGAATAACTATTGAATAGTTTAAGAATTGCTATTCATGTTTAGTATGTGTGTGTTTGAGAATTCATGCTTGAAACGTAAGAGTGCTGTCTAAACTTCAACTGCAGACCACAGCTCCGCGTCGCCAGCCAACGCCCAACCACTGGCTTCCCAAGACTGAACCTCCAGCCAATCAGAAAAGCGGGAAAACCCTTTCGGCAACCAGACAAGGAAGGGAAGCCCGGACACAGGAATGCAAGTACCTCCAGATCCTAGCTGAACTGGTGCATTTAATATAAATTTTAACTTCATTGAGGAACTTAATGCGAGGGTTAATTAAGTGATTGATGGTTGTTCAGATCTATGCAATTGCACATATTGCTGTAAACTTGGGATTTCACATTTTCATTCTCTTAAACTAATTATTTCCTCACTTTCTCTCTTTCTGCAACTTGTGTGTGAATGCGTGTGTTAGATTAGTTTATATGTCTTAGATTTATCCAATAAAGCCTTATTTATATTGAAAAGAGAAGTATCTTGTGTTTTGTGCTCACAAGTTAATGTCTTAATCTGCTGATCTTGTTACATATGCTAATTAATAGTGTTTTCACTATATTTTGGATATAGATATCCATTGCAGAATTGCTGTCATACGGCTCGTTCACTGACTCGCTGGCCGTCTCAGTGATCAGCCGTAAACAGTGATTCTGTCCTAATTCCCTTGCATATTAATGGTGGAGTCCCCTTTAAAATCTTAAATTATTCCCTTTGAGCTAAATTACCTGTTTCCCTTACATCTGTTATATGCACAGGTGCGCAAACAGTTGCGCTGCGCTCGCTTTTCTAAATGTAAACTACAAGGTACACTATTCGTGCTATCTAAACATACAAGGGGTGATCAGAAGTTCAGAGACTATGCCCATGATAAACAATGGAAAACTGTCCTCTTCAGGGTAACGTTAGTCTGTTTGTGTAGTGATGCAGTATAGCGCTCCTGACAGACAGCTCTCGTTAAACCCATGACGTGAAAGTGAAACCCGTCTCACTTTAAACCCATTTTTCTCAAAATTCCATTCCTGAAAATCATAGCTATCAGCCAGTGAAAGCCATAACTTTTGTTACGTTCAAGCAATGGACAAAATAAAAACCGTTTTGGAAAGGGCTTGAACCCAGTATAAATTCCATCATTTGGTGAAAATCTGTGTCAGTAAAGTATCTACACGCATCTTTTTGTTTCCTAATCCAAATTGATTTATTCAGGTTTCCAAACATCCAACAAAAGCAAACAAAAGACACGGTAGAAAAACCATGTGCTTCCACAGCTGATCACAAAGGAAGTTATGCCCCTATAGGCTTAAATACTATATCTTCTAAACATCACCATCTCTTAAAGAGACATTATGTTAAATATTAACCATATAGTCCAGAAACATAATATTGAAAACAAAATTATAAAATAAACACTTTCTGAATTCTGAAATATAAAATGAGCAAATAGGGTTTGAGGATTACGGCCTATACACCCAGCTTTCATATTGTATCAAAACCTAAAAAAGGGTAAAATTTCACCATGTGGTGGGTTTTCCTAGATCTCATCTCATATAGTATGATACTGTAACACAACATATAATATACCTGCACATTAATGCTATGAAAAGCCTTCCTATTCACATAGTCTCCTTCATTTTACTGAAGGGGAAGTGATGGGAATCTGGGTTCCATCAATGCAGCCTATTACATTAGGAAACCCTGCAAAATAGTGTCATGAGTTAAATCCATGCCAGAGGTTGTAGCCAGAATGAGTCAAATACAATATTTGACTAAATAAATAGTAATTCAATGGATGACTCTGTCAGGCACCTGCAATCCTGTAGAATTCCTCTTTAATGACATTTACAGCAAAAATACAAAAATATGCAGCAGACTGTTAAGTGCAAGATACACTTTTCTAACGACTCTGCAAACTGTTGCTTTGCCTACGTTTTCTGCATCACCGATGTTGTATAGGAAACTTCCATTGGGAAAAAAGCGTAGAGCAATGCCGCAGTGATGGATATTCCCGTGAAAGGCCATAGGATATTGTTAAGGTATGAAGTTATTGTAAAGAAAATCGATATCTCTCTATTAGGTATTCATATGTGAGTGACAGTATATCTACATGAGGTCGCAAAACCCTCTCCTGATGCAAGGCTGCACGAATTAGCTCTGCCTCGATATCATTCGGATTTCTAATGAAAGGACACCCCATGTTCTTAAATTTTGTACGAAAAAGTCTATAAGGACTAAGAACCAGCTGCTTCTCTCTACAGGGACTTATGCAAATCAACCTGTTTTCACAGCAACAGGAAGGCAATGACATCACAGCTCATGTCCAATAGCTGTGGGAGGAGGGAGGAAATATGCAGAAACTCAGGGTTTGTTTCAACAAAACCTGCTAAAGTGTACAGGGTTCCCGCGGGTCCTTAAAAAGTCTTAAAATGTCTTAATTATGACCTTAAATTTGGCACAAGTAAATTTAAGACTTCCTTGTACAATTTAAGACTTTTTATGATTTCAAGAGGTCTTAAATTTGGGTACAGACCAGAATTGCAATACAAGTTAATGTGACAATTAAACTTCAAAAGGTTATGATTTTATTAAATAAATATGAGCGCTGCACGTTTCAAAGTCCGGTGCTGCTTTGTGTTCTGTCGTTACCAGGGAAACAGTTACGGAAGCGCCTCCTGCTGGCAGAGAATGAATGTGCATTTTCAATAAGGCTGTTGTTGTGAGTAGGGTATTCCTGCAATACCGGAGGCTGTAGTTTCAGGACTGCATTTCTAGAACACTATAGATTTTTTTTTTCATTATTTTATTTTATTTATTTATTTTTTGTATGTACTGTATATATGTATTAGCGGTTCATACTATTTTATAGCACTTGCTATTCAATTCTGTATATTATTATTTTTAAGGAATTATGTATTTGTTTAATTGTATACACTTCATTATTGTCCTAACCAACTCCTAACCCTAAACATAACCATTGGTAACCCTCTTGAAATATTTAACCTAATTTATTTTAATATATTCTGATTTTAAATTCAGTTTTCTTGGAGAGAAAGATGTGTGTCTGTGCGAGACTTCAGTTCATTAGCCGCAGCGCAGCTTCACATCTGATGTGTGACCCACTTAAAGTAAAATAAACGGTAAAACAATTGCGGTACAAATTAGTGTGATTATTAGTACTTTTATAAATGTAAAATAATTTTAATACAAATACTAATTTACAACATCTAGCAGCACAATGAACTGTTTTGCACAGCTAAATAGGCTAAATGGAGATTGCTGACACCCAGTACCGCCGCTCCCTATACGCAGATTACACAGTTTGCGTAGGGCACCAACTCCCAGGGGGGGCACCATACCAGTTGCTCCAAAAAAACTTTTGTTCTATATTAATATTAAAATTAACATATACATAAATAAAAATATATAGATGAACAAATATATATAATTATAAAAAAATGCATTTTACAGTGAACGCAGTAGGCTAAGCACATGTGATGCACCATTCCCGCATCCGTGACCGCTCGCACCTCATTAAAAAAAAAGAAAAGTGCTCGCGCCTCATGTGGCTGAATGCAAATGATCATAATTGATGGACAACTAATAAAACCAAAAATCATGGTTCTTGTAGCCATGGATGGTAACCACAAATTAACCATGGTTTTGTTACTTCAAATAATAGTTTACAAAGAAGTATTAAGATAATATTTTTTGTGGTTTTAAAATCAGACCTAAGCCAACAACAGCCTTTAAAATGACTTAAAATGCATTATTTAAAACAATGAGGCAACAATGATTGGTTAATTAATAATTAAGTGGTTTCATTGAATAGTGTTAAAATACATAGTGTAATACAAAGTAAATAATTGATGTACATTACATACTATTACAAATGGTTGCAAAGGGAGCCAAAGGCCTGGTAACTGCTGCTGTTACACTTACAGGACGATCAAGTTAATATTGACCAAACATTTAATTCAAATATCCACTTAATCTTTAATTTCTTCAACAAAAACATGTGGACATCACAACCCTTACAAAAAAATTAACCATGGTTTTATCATAGTAAAACCGCTTAGTTTTCTTTTGCGTGATTTCTGACTGCTTGAGACTATAAAATCAATCAGACAACTGTATTAAAATAATAGTCATAGGCAACCGTCTAGAGCTACAATTGTAAAATAAAACAATATAATTACAATTAATTTATTTACTTTTATATTTTATTAAAGTTAAAATTGACCCCTATAGTAGGTGTTTTTTTTACATCCATAATATTTGGGGGAGGGGGCACAACAATACAATTCTGCTTAGGGCACCCATTTGGCCAGCAGCGGCCCTGCTGACACCCCTTCAAACAGCTCTTACATTAAAAATAAGATAGAAAGATAAAAAATTAATACCTTCCATGGATCTAGTCTTTGCATCTGTTTGTTTGATGTTTGAATCACGTCTCCTCTGTTGGAATAGAATTGGCTAGTTGGCGCTGTCCCAAAAAATAGGGTCCTAGAAATGTGGTACTAGAACTGCAGCCATGTTGTAGGAACATTGGGTTGTTTTTGTTCAGATTAATGTGAAAATCAACCCATGTTTTTACCCTGCAAACACACAGAGCTGTAAATGTGAACTGGTGGATTGATAAGAAGACGATTCGTTATAAAAATCTAAACAGTAAAATGTGTTTGTATGTTGTTTAATGAATATAATAATTTATTGATAATTGTTTAAATTAATATAATAATTAATATTTTGATTCCTAAAAATGGTTTAAAGCCTGAAATGTGAACTATCTTTTTTTTGTGAAAACTTTTCTGAACTGTAAATCATGCTTTTTACAGTCATTTTACAGTTTAATAGTTTACCATAGACATTGCCCTACCCCACTCATATGGTATTAATTTTATTTTTGCAGGTCTTAAAAAGTCTTAAATTTGAGCTTGAAAATCCTGCAGAAACCCTGGAGTAGGTTACATTCACAAAGTAATTTACTATGGTAACTTACCCAAAGGTTTAGTTTAGTCTTTTATTGGAACGAGAACCCTGATTTTCCTTTTCTGCGGTTAACAAACTCTGAGTTTCAAACAAAACCCGCTTTCTGGAATACACCCCTGGTTGTATATTACCTCTGTGTCATCATCTCCTGTTATTGTGACATATGCATCATCTTATCATCTGCCAACATTATAGTCATAACATTGCTTTTTTATTATTTATTTATTTATATATATTTTAAAGTAACATCTTTCATCCACAATTAATCCACATTCATCCATCTGCTGCTTCCTGTCTGAGATGGAAAAAACACTCTGTACATACTTGACCTAAGAACAGTATGAGAAATATGAAACCTGTCTCTCCTGTTAAATTAGTAGTTTCAGTGCTTCTCGTTCTTCTTCTCTGTCTTGTTGTTCCCACCTTGGAATTCTTATCTCTCGTCATCCTGTCTTCAGTTTCCGTCAGTCTTCTCTTCAGTCACACCAGCCAACGCCTGCAAAGACAGGGACTGTTATTAATTCAGCCAAGTTTATCAAGTCATTCTATGAACTTATTTACTCACCTGCTTGCGTTGCTTGAATTGCTGACATTCAATAAATGTCAATAACAATAAAGACCTGGTCATACGTTACTTCTGTGTCATCATCTCCTGTTATCAGAATCAGAATGAGCTTTATCAGAATAAGAATGAGCTTTATTGCCAGGTATGTTTACACATACAAGGAATTTGTTTTCGTGACAGAAGCTTCCACAGTGTAACAGAATGACAGTGACAGAACAAAAAACACAGATAATAAAAAATAGAAAAAGTAAATAAGGAATAAAAATATATAATTTGACAGTTGTATGTGCAGGTATATTACAATAGACAGTTTTTGTATGTACAGGTACTGAATATTATGTGCAAATTTGAGGTGTAGACTGAGTATGTGTGTTAGATAAATAAGTGTATAAGTGAATAAATGGTGTGTTCCACAGTTATTGTTAAGTGTTCATGAGATGGATGGCTTGAGGGAAGAAACTGTTCCTGTGTCTGGTCGTTCTGGTGCTCAGTGCTCTGTAGCGTCGACCAGATGGCAACAGTTCAAAGAGGGAGTGTGCTGAATGTGAGGGGTCCAGAGTGATTTTGCCAGCTGTAGTATCTCTGTCTTCACCGGACCCACTCACACTGTGGAGTCACACATGAAACAGTCAGAAACTATTGAGACAAACTGAAGTACCCCTATGCAACCAGCTGTGGTCGTAAAAAACTCATGCAGGGTCAGTGAAGGGTTGAAGCAGTTCCTGGACTATTTAGCGTATCTCTCAAGAAACTCTAATAAAAGACAGTGCTTAAACAGTGCTTAAAATGTTTTACGGGCTTTCAAGGACCAGATGGATGATACCCCTGACCAGTTAACACATAAATTGCTAAATCCGATAAACAGAAAGTGGCAGATTAAGAACTCTCTGTCCAGGAGAAACGTGGCAGACTCTCAACTCGTGACATGGGCATGACCTCAGGACACCTCCCCTTTTCCCGTGCATTCCAAAGAAAAGGGACACAAGCTTACACAGACAATCGTTGAAAATCATTGAAAGTATCGGAGCATAGATTCACAAATAATATGTTGTATGTCTTATATATATATGCTGGATGTGTTCATTTAATCGGTGCAACTTTAATCAGTGTTTATTACCCCTTTTTAGGAAATGAGGTTATTAATGTGTGTGTAAGATGGGTGATGTTTAGTATTGAACGGAAACTTGTGATAATTGCAGAATATTGAAATAAGTGAAAAGCTGTTATTTCAAACAGTATGTGTTGTACGACACTATATAGGAGTTATTAACAAAACCTGCAAATCTTCATTTCTCCACATAATAAATTGGAATCTCTTGTTAATGTATGCATGCTCCGCCTGGCAAGAAGGCGATTGGAAGATCACGTCGTGGGACGGACTTATGCAGCGGAACAAAACCCAATGCAGGACAGATTTGCTTGCTCTCGCCTGTCGCCGTGTTAAGAGTGTCACGGTTCATGGGTCCGTGCGGTCCTTTTGCATCTGGTCATGTGGTTGTATGTGTGTACGTCATTCATTAGTGGTTGCAGCTGGCGCTCAAGCAGAGCGCGCCAGCTGCAACTCATTAGCGATTCCTTTATAGGAC
>NW_015507136.1:110092-110572 GCF_001515645.1 Sinocyclocheilus grahami
GTCCTGTCTCCCTGTCAGTTCTCTGTTTTCCGCTCTCGCTCAGTCAGGGTACGGATCTTCAGCCCTCGCTTTGGTTTGGCCAGCGATTTGGGAGGAGGGCTTCTCAAGAGGAGCTCTGATCTTGACCAAGACCCCGAGGATTTATCACCTTGTGTCTCCGTTATTGTGGTTACCAAATAAACCCTTATATTTGCACTTGCACTTGGATCCTGACTCTTCTCTACCGTGACAGAACGAACCGACCATACTCATGGATCCAGCGAGTGTGGCAGAACTCAGACTTTTTGGCCAAGACTAACATTTGCATGGAGCATCAGGAGGATCAGATGATGGCCACGGGGCGGGCCGTCCAGGCCCTGGTGAGTCAGCTGTCTGAGCTTACCACCCAGATCCAGCGTCTGAAGGCAGAGACAACTTCAGGTCAGCAACCAGCCTTGCTTCATCCACCGGTTTCGGTGGGTCCGATTGTCCGCACCCATG
>NW_015507136.1:112554-115344 GCF_001515645.1 Sinocyclocheilus grahami
TTTACTGTCACCAAGATTATTAGTCCGGTGGCTGTCCGCCTCAAACTTCCTCCAGCGTACAGGAGAATTAATCCGGCGTTTCATGTATCCAAAATTAAGCCTGTTTTTCATTCAGCCATTAATCCGCCAGTCCCGGTCCCTCCACGCGTCTCGTAGACGGGGAACCAGCCTATTCGGTTAAGCGTATTCTGGACTCAAGGCGGAGGGGAAGAGGATTTCAGTACTTGGTGGACTGGGAAGGTTACGGTCCGGAGGAGAGAAGTTGGGTACCTGCTAGGGACATACTGGACCACTCTCTTATCGATGAATTTAATCATCAGGTAAATCTTCCTGGGAATGTCAGGAGGCATTCCTAGGGGGAGGGGTACTGTCACGGTTCATGGGTCCGTGCGGTCCTTTTGCGTCTGGTCATGTGGTTGTATGTGTGTACGTCATTCATTAGTGGTTGCAGCTGGCGCTCAATCAGAGCGTGCCAGCTGCAACTCATTAGCGATTCCGTTATAGGACACCTTGTTCAATGTGTGTTTGTCGGTTCGTTATTCTCATGTCCTGTCTCCCTGTCAGTTCTCTGTTTTCAGCTCTCGCTCAGTCAGGGTACGGATCTTCAGCCCTCGCTTTGGTTTGGCCAGCGATTTGGGAGGAGGGCTTCTCAAGAGGAGCTCTGATCTTGACCAAGACCCCGAGGATTTATCACCTTGTGTCTCCGTTATTGTGGTTACCAAATAAACCCTTATATTTGCACTTGCACTTGGATCCTGACTCTTCTCTACCGTGACAAAGAGCACTCCCACCTTGTGCTCCCACGCTTAGCATCAAAGCGATCGGTCATCCAAAACTCAAACACTTCAGAGAAACACGATCTTCAAAGAACTTAACACAAACTCAGACTGTAGCAAAACTGCTGAAGCCTCCGCGTCATAAAGAAGCCAACCAATCTCTGGAGGGCTTTTCCAAAGGGTGTCATTCCGACGTCACCTCAGCGACCAATCAGCAACGGGGTTCCCTCAACAGACATCCAGGAAGCCCGCGTCAGCAACAGAATCACCTCAGCTTTTCAGCTGTCAACCAAAAAGAACGCAAGTAACGAACAACCTCTTATCTCTGCTGAACTGGTGTTGAGCTAATTTAAGCAGTAAAATTAAGCTAAAATTCTCTGCTTGTGCATTCTCTCAGGTGAATCTAAATCACTCGTGATACGAGTTAAAACTTTGAACGTCATGCAACTCCATCAACTCTCAGTCTAAGAAACTGTATATGTGTGTGTGTATGTTTGTGTGTTTTAGCCTAGTTTTGATGTAATCTAGAATAGCCAATAAAATTCATGTTTTATTTATAAATAATCATCGTCTGGTGTCATATAATTTCAAGGTTAAAACTGTTGCCAAAACGATCCCTTGCTTGCTGCCTAGCTCGTAGCTTACTCATAATAATTACCTCTCTAAGAGCTAACAAATTATCATAATTGTGTTGACCGTGGCCAGGAAAACACATATTTAATTTGTTAAAATATACTGAGAATCACCGGCTCGCTTGACGACCCTTGATTTAAAGTGTAAACTATCAAATTTAGAATCAGTTCTAATCAGGTTGAATTAGGCTCTTCAGATCCTAGTCCTCTAAAAACCTGAATTAATAATAATAATTAATTCCCTTATACAATTAAGTAATCCAAGTCATTACATATGGTGGAGATAGAAAGCTGGCAAAGATTCGACTAAGAAATTAATGATCCAAGATAAATATTATGAATTTTGTCTATTTTTATCCGGAAAAATAGATAAAAGACAAAAAGAAACTGAATTTGTTGTGTTATTGGATATGTTATTATAGCACGGCAGAGCATGTTGTTGAATGTGAAACTCGAGTTGTTCGTTAAAGAATTGACCTGCAGAAAAACGTTTTAATTTTGTCCACCGAGACAAAAATAAGTCGCGTCAAAGCGCACGAAGGAATTAATTAGCAATTGGCCTTCGTTCCCTCTCCCTTTCAGTTATTTAATTAATTTAAGACACTGGGAGAGCAAAACTTTTCTCTCTCTTCTTCTGCTTCTCTCTCTCAGCTGTTTCCTTCTGAGTTGACTACTGCGGTTGTTTTGCTGGGATGTTGCCTGTGGAAATCACTAAGCAGAGAATTTTTAGAAATTGAACAGGTATTTGTGAAACTTGAGAACAGTGTTCAAAAATTGAAAAATTTGAACAAGCATCCAGGAATGAAAAATTGGTGAACGGTGTCAATCTTAACAGCTAAAAAACCCAATACTGTCATTTTTATTGTTTTTCCTTCACCCGGAGGAATTTTAATAACAATCACAGTCCTGTGGTTTGTGGTATTAAGAAATCCCCATTCCCAAACGCCGGTTTAGAAGCATCCTTCTAAATCAAACTTAACCAAAAGGAAAAAGAGAAGAAAATCCAATTATCCTCATTCTGCTACCAGAAAAGGGTATTTTGTTGTTTTATCTTTCCCTCTCATCTTACCATTAACTTTCTTTCCTTTCAAAAGAAAAAAAAACTTTTCTCTTACAGGAAATTTGGAAGCAGCCAATTACTATCCTGTCCGCTGCTCCGTTTTGTTTGTTATTTTTCTTTCATCCCTCCGTTCTCTAGCTGTGCTACCCGTGTGCTTACTAATTTTCTCTACAGAGACTACAAATTAGGAGCACGCCCACCAGAGAATCATAGTCACCGAGAACTACACTCACCTGTCCCTTACACACTCACTATCAAACCACACGTGACATTGCATACTTACACCCCTGTTTTGCCTTGTTTGTTTTGTTTTGTTTGTTTC
>NW_015507137.1:0-247 GCF_001515645.1 Sinocyclocheilus grahami
ACACGAAACAGAACTTCCTCTGGCCAGCAGGCCCAGATCCCCTCATACAAGAGTCCGAACCTGCGAGGGGGGGGAGAGCCCACTGTTCACACGTCACTAACCAGCAGCCACTAGGGGGTGGGGCCCCAGTGATCCTCTGGAAGGGCCCCTACCCTTCCATAGGATCACTGCAGACACACACACCGTGTGACCCCACAGACCTCAATGAGCTGGCCAGTGACAATACATCTGACAATCTAAATACTGC
>NW_015507137.1:2711-3283 GCF_001515645.1 Sinocyclocheilus grahami
ATGTAAACATTGTGAGATAGTTATAATGGTAATTAAACAAAGTTTAGCTCACTCAGTGTATTTTTGTAGGGCTATTAAGAGATTTTTATATTTTTTTACCAATTATCCAAATAATGTTTAATCTTAGAAAGCTATTATTATCAGAGGACACATGAGCATAACAGTTAGCAGATCAATGAATGAGAGGGTAGCGTTACCGGAGTTGCCCATTTACCACACCTTGTTACAGCACAGTAGGGCTATTGCAGACAGAAACAATACTGTACTACATCGATGTTTCCTGTCAGCTTGATTTTTGAGTGGACTTTGCTGTTCCGATGAGCATGAACGGTATATGAATGGAGCAGTCACATGGGCCGCGAGCGACTGAGCAGAGCACACACGCGCATAGAGCAGGATAACACACACACAGAGCGGGATAATACCATACAGTCTATGGATAATACACATACGCACACACACACACACAAGTGAATCCTGAGCGGTGAACTCATTTTCGGCAGCCGGAATTTCTGTGCATCTCTAATTATTGGCGGCATTAGAAATGGATATTATATAATAGCTGCTTTTTT
>NW_015507137.1:3726-6739 GCF_001515645.1 Sinocyclocheilus grahami
CAAAGATCAACTGGGACCTTCAGACTGCATCAAGCCTTTCTTTCAGACAGACGAGACGTGCAAGTATTCAAACTGAGTCTTATTAATTGATACATTAGGTATCATTTGCACCTTTTTACAAAGGTGTGTTTGAACCAAGAATTTGATGTTCCCTTCAGGCTGTAAATCTGCTGAATATGCAAATGGTTCCATAACTTCATATTATTATTTCTCTTCTCTTTACTGCGTTAAGCTTTAACCCTTTCCTATACAAACTGTGTATGTGTATGTTAGACCAGTTTAAGTGTTTATGTGTGTTAGACCAGTTTAAGTGTTTATGTAGTATGTTATACTAGTTTAAGGGTTTATGTAGTTAATAAAGCCTTACTTGTATCACACTTGACGTTGTTCATTGTTTGCTCATAACTGGAGTCACTTAATCATGCAGATTTATGCTACAAGCTCTTTGTAGAATTGTACAGTAAGAAAGTTATTTCCCTTAACCAGGAAATTAACGTTCTTAGAATTGACAGACAGTTGACCCTGAGAGGTCAGCTAAATATCTACAGCGGATCTAAATATTTATAACTAGTTATGATTAATTATTAATATTTCCCCATGAGCTGATTCGCTACATCTGTTCCGACTGTGCCATCGCCAAGAGTCCACGCCACCTACCCTCTGGCAAATTAATTCCTGCAAACTTTCTGCCATGGCCACCAGAACTCTTGGAACCAGTTCCTAGGCTGGGCCGAGAATGCGCAGAACTCCCTTCGCCAGCCATCCACTGGACTCACTCCCTTCCAGTGCGTACTCGGTTACCAGCCGCCCCTATTCCCCTGGTCGGGGGAGCCGTCTGATGTCCCATCTGTCGATTACTGGTTCCGAGATAGCGAGAGGGTCTGTGACGCAGCTCACCATCAGCTTTAGCGGGCAGTGCTCAGAAGCAAGACGACAGCAGACCATACCTGGTCAGAAGGTCTGGATGTCAACACGGGACATCAGGATGCGCCTGCCCTGCAAGAAGCTCAGTCCCAGATATGTTGGCCCCTTCACCATCATCAAGCAGATAAACCCAGTCACGTACCAACTTCAGCTTCCCTCACAGTATAATATTCACTCTTCCTTCCATGTTTTACTGCTCAAACCTTACCACCCTCCTGTTTCTGTCTCCACAGAGCCTGGCCCGACAGAGAAATCCCCTCTTCCGTTAATCCAGGAGGACGGCACCATCTACAAGGTCAACAAGATCTTGGACTCCCGGCACCGTGGTGGTCTCTTGGAATATCTTGTGGACAGGGAAGGCTATGGGCCAGAGGGGTTTCCAGGGTCATGGGTTCCCAGAGTTGACATCCTCGATCCCACATTGCTGGAGGCCTTTCACTCCACTCATCCAGATCGTCCTGGGCCCCGAGGGAGAGGTAGACCACCACGACGTCGGGGTCATTGACCCTAAGGAGCGGGCCGTGTAGGAGGGGGTACTGTCACAGATCGGCCAGGCTCATCCACCACTCAATCACAGTGCACACTGACACCTGAATACTGATTGCATGCACCTGTTTGGAATTTGCACTCTCATCAGGACTCCTACAAAAGCACACCTCTCTTCACTACAGTGTCCGGTCTCGTTCATACGAAGTGGACTCTCTATGCTATCTGTGCGATACATTGAGCTACTTACCTGCCTTGTGTACTTACCTTCTGTGTCTCCTCCAGTGTGTTCTCCTGTGCTCAGTTCCTATGTCAGTTCCAGTTGTCATCTCCATGGGGATATTCTCATTACTTGTCATCTGAGGTGTGTGCAGTCTTCTGTCTCCCTTCCACGATCTCCTGCGAGACCAGAGACTGTGTTATATTCTCCATCAATTCAGAGAACTGCTCCATTGCCTATAATACTCACCTGCCATTAACATCTGCATCATTTGCTGTCAATAAATATCCTAGTTTGTATTATAATCCTCTGTGTGAGTCTCCTTCTGTAACAATGGGGAGCTGAAATGCTAAAACAGACAGAGCCAGAACAGGCAGCAGGAAGTTGAAATCACCCTTTTATTTTTACCTGATTTGCTTCAGACTTACATCAGAATAATGTCAAAAGCAGATGTAAAACTGTGTAGGGATTCTTGATAACTTAAATATTGTTGCCATGGCAATGCTTCAAACTTTGATATTCTTCTTCTATATACTCCTGAAACTGCTCTCATACAATTTATACCAAACGTTGTCTACCTGATGCAAAAACACTGAGGAACCTAAATTATGAATGTTTTTGGATATCTCAAATAGTGTTGCCATGGCGATATATTAAAATCTTTGAAGTGCATTGTTTAGACTCTTTAAAAAGTTTTAAATATCAACCCGCTACGGACACCTTGGCAATTGAATCGCCATTGGCTAGTACATTTTTAAGTTTACTCGCCAGACTGATATACCATATATGCATGTGTGTGTATATTTACTTTTACTTTACTTTTAGTCATTTAGCAGACGCTTTTATCCAAAGCGACTTACAAATAAGAAAAAGTAATTAAAACTAAAAGCTAAAACTCTATAAATACACGTTTAAGAAAATAATATAAATTAAATAAAAATGACAAATGCATTCAACAACATTTCAAAACTAAACATTTAAATGAAAACAAAAATATAAAGCTAAAAACAATTCAAAATATTAAAAGAACAAAAGGTATGAGTATAATAATTATTCTAACATAACACTAAGCCAAACACCAAAAAACATATGTACAGCCACACACATATACATATACATTAATACATTCAATATATATATATATATATATTATTTCATTTCCATTTTTTATGTTGAAGTACTGAAGTAACTCTTAAATAAAACTAAAACTTAATAAAAACCTATATAGACATAATAAAAAACTAATAAAATGACAACATTACTACAACTGTAACTAAAACTAAAATAGATAACTAATACAAATCAAACTACATTAGTTTATCAGTAATCCTAAAAAAAAAGAACACTGAGCCAAACACACATGCTAAAATAACAACAACTTAC
>NW_015507137.1:7113-9587 GCF_001515645.1 Sinocyclocheilus grahami
GGGGCGCCGCGGGGGGGGGGGGGGGGGGGCTCTGTCACGAATCCGGTCCGTGGACTTCAGGCTGATTGCCACTAGAGGTTATTCTCCCATTACATTGACCCTCACACCACACAGACTGTTACACATCACACACACACACAGCTGAATCCAATCAGACATGCTACTTAAGCCATGGACTTCCTCTCTCTCACTGCCGAGTATTGTTCTGCATTTTTCACTCCCCAAGTGTTAGCTGCCTTACTGAGCCATTCCGTGTTTTCTGTTTTCGTCTAGTGTATTGTTTTGCGTGTATCCCTGTTTAGAGGATAGCTACCTTACAGAGCCTAGTCTTGCCTTGTCTGTTTTCCTGGTCTCTGATTCACGCCACGTCTCTTGGATTAACCCTTTGCTTGCTGTTTCTGACTCTGTTTGCTCCTGCTTGGACCTTTGCCTTCTACCTGGATTTATCTCTTGTCTTGCCTTCGGTATACCCGTTTGCCATTGTCTGACCCATGCCTGTTAAAACCACGTCTCTTAATAAAAGCTTGCACATGGATCCTCACGCCTCACGTCTCGTCGGTCCCGTTACAATTATCATATATAATGCTTGACTGACTGATATTACGAATGTAGTATTTTCAGATATTTAAAAAGCTGTGCCATTTTACAAACATTATTTATATCTATCTATATATATATATATATATATATATATATAGATAGATAGATATAAATAATGTTTGTAAAATGGCACAGCTTTTTAAATATCTGAAAATACTACATTCGTAATATCAGTCAGTCAAGCATTATATATGATAATTGTAACGGGACCGACGAGACGTGAGGCGTGAGGATCCATGTGCAAGCTTTTATTAAGAGACGTGGTTTTAACAGGCATGGGTCAGACAATGGCAAACGGGTATACCGAAGGCAAGACAAGAGATAAATCCAGGTAGAAGGCAAAGGTCCAAGCAGGAGCAAACAGAGTCAGAAACAGCAAGCAAAGGGTTAATCCAAGAGACGTGGCGTGAATCAGAGACCAGGAAAACAGACAAGGCAAGACTAGGCTCTGTAAGGTAGCTATCCTCTAAACAGGGATACACGCAAAACAATACACTAGACGAAAACAGAAAACACGGAATGGCTCAGTAAGGCAGCTAACACTTGGGGAGTGAAAAATGCAGAACAATACTCGGCAGTGAGAGAGAGGAAGTCCATGGCTTAAGTAGCATGTCTGATTGGATTCAGCTGTGTGTGTGTGTGTGTGTGATCAGTGCATTCAGCTGAGTGCATGTAATCAGTGCAATGGTCGATGGGAAATGCAGTCCAGGGTGATGTGTAACAGTCTGTGTGGTGTGAGAGTCAATGTAATGGGAGAATAACCTCTAGTGGCAATCGGCCTGAAGCCCACGGACCGGATTCGTGACACATATGCAATACATTCTGGTTGATTCTAATGAATCACATCATCCTAATGAATCAACTAATCTTAAACTCTCTTGGGGCTGGAGCCGACACTGGAGCGAGCTCCGGGGCTGGAGCCGACACTGATGGGGAAACAGGAGCCCTCCGTGGACTATACTCGGGAACAGCAGCCCTCCCTGGGCTTAACTCGGGAACAGGAGCCCTCCCTGGGCTTAACTCGGGAACAGGAGCCCTCCCTGGGCTTAACTCGGGAACAGGAGCCCTCCGTGGGCTTAACTCGGGAACAGGAGCCCTCCGTAGTAGGGACTGGGACCTGAGGAAAACTGAGACACAAGAGACAGACAGAGCATATACAGTCTCCATAGCTGTGACAGGACGAGCAGAGAGTTCACAAACGGCCTCTATAGCCGTGACAGGACAGGCAAAGAGCTCACAAACGGCCTCCATAGCTGTGACAGGACGGGAAGTGAGTTCACAGACGGCCTCCATAGCTGTGACAGGACGGGTAGAGAGTTCACAAACGGCCTCCATAGCCGTGACAGGGTAGGACAAGGATTCACAGATGGCCTCCTTAGCCATGACAGGACAAACAGGAAGTTCACAGGTGGGTACTACTGACACCTCTGGAGTTTCTGCAGTGGATGCCGCCACCTCTGGAGGTTCTACAGTAGTGCCCTCAGGAAACAGGGAGAGTTCGGCAAAGGTTCCTTCGACCTTGACATGACAGGTTGAAAGTGCGTTTCTGGGTGCCACCACCACGCAAGGAGCTGAAGCGAGCACCGCCGCTTCGGGAGGTTCCGCAGCATGCGCCGCCACCTCTGGAGAAACTGCAGCGGGCACCATTGCTTCGGGGAACACAGCAGCGAGCACCACTAACTTGGGAGATTCTGCAGCTTCAGCCGCTACCTCTGGAGACTTAACAGTGAGCGCCGCCGCCTCTGGAAGTTCTGTGGTGGTGTATGCGGCCCAAACACACCAAAAAGCGATCCCCATTAAGGGAAGCGCTTCAGACAGGAGAATCAGTTCAGGAACAGGAGGGCTAAAGTGAGTAGGTTTGGGGATAGCAGCTG
>NW_015507137.1:9876-10899 GCF_001515645.1 Sinocyclocheilus grahami
TAATCTGGGTGCAACAGACAGGACGTGACGTGACTCTGGATGATCCGCTGTGAGGTGACTTGACTCTGGATGATCAGCTGTGAGGTGACGAGACTCTGGACAAACAGCTGAGAGGTGACTAGACTCTGGCAGATCAGCTGAGACTTGACTTGACTCAGCAATGGAAGCTGTGACTTGACTTGACTCATGAAGATCAGCTGTGATTTGACTTGATTCAGGAAGATCAGCTGTGACTTGACTTGATTCAGGAAGATCAACTGTGACTTGACTTGCCTCATGAAGGTCAGCTGTGACTTGACTTGACTTATGACAATAAAATGTGACTTGACTTGGTTCATGAAGATAAGCTGTGACTTGACTTGCCTCATGACGATCAGCTGTGACTTGACTGGACTCAGGAAGATCAGTTGTGACTTGACTTGACTCCTGACGATCCACTGTGACGTGACTTGCCTCATGAAGAACAGCTGTGACTTGACTGGCCTCATGAAGATCAGCTGAGACTGGACTTGCCTCATGACGATCAGTTGGGACTTGATTGAACTCAGGAAGATCAGCTGTGACTTGACTTGACTCCTGACGATCCACTGTGACGTGACTTGCCTCATGAAGATCAGCTGTGACTTGACTGGCCTCATGAAGATCAGCTGTGACTTGACTGGCCTCATGAAGATCAGCTGTGACTTGACTGGCCTCATGAAGATCAGCTGTGACTTGACTGGCCTCATGAAGATCAGCTGTGACTTGACTGGCCTCATGAAGATCAGCTGTGACTTGACCAGACTCATGATAATAAACTGTGACTTGATTTGATTCGTGACGATCGACTGTGACTAGACTCGACTCAGGAAGATCAACTGTGACATAACGGGGCGATGTTGTGTGCGCCATTTTGCGATCAGGCTCCGCTGTTGCCGCCATTTTGTGAGCGTGCTCTGGTACAGCTGCCATTTCAGTCACAGACACTGTGTCGCTCTTCCTCTGCGACACCCACAGTAAACAAAGATCCGACAGTCAACAAAG
>NW_015507137.1:11147-12767 GCF_001515645.1 Sinocyclocheilus grahami
AAAACTATGAAAACTTAAACAGGCTCGGTAAGGTAGCTATCAGCTAAACAGGGATACACGCAAAACAATACACGAGATGAAAACAGAAAACACGGAATGGCTCAGTAAGGCAGCTAACACTTGGGGAGTGAAAAATGCAGAACAATACTCGGCATTGAGAGAGAGGAAGTCCATGGCTTAAGTAGCATGTCTGACTGGATTCAGCTGTGTGTGTGTGTGTGTGTGTGATCAGTGCATTCAGCTGTGTGCGTGTAATCAGTGCAATGGTTGA
Source organism: Sinocyclocheilus grahami (assembly GCF_001515645.1). Taxonomy (NCBI): domain Eukaryota; kingdom Metazoa; phylum Chordata; class Actinopteri; order Cypriniformes; family Cyprinidae; genus Sinocyclocheilus; species Sinocyclocheilus grahami. The sequence continues at coordinate 11,419 of NW_015507137.1, forward strand.
TGGGAAATGCAGTCCAGGGTGATGTGTAACAGTCTGTGTGGTGTGAGAGTCAATGCAATGGGAGAATAACCTCTAGTGGCAATTGGCCTGAAGCCCACGGACCGGATTCGTGACAATAATCAAGTATTATTTAATGATATAACTTTAGTAATTAGAATTAAAACCATGTATGAATGCACATTAGTAATTTTAACTGAACTTAGGACTGGTGGTGCTGCCTTTTTGGCCATTCAGTCTTTCTGTAAAAAAATGGGGAAAAACTAACAATAATACTGATGATAATAATAATACTTAGTGCATTTTATATTGTTCTTATTAGTAGAATTCTAAGGATTAACGAGATTCTGGATTCATGAATATTAATCAGGTTGTGTGTGTTCGCTCAAACTGATTTGCTGAAATCAAAACAGGGATGATAATAGGTGAGCGCCAGCCAATGAGATCGTCGTTTGCGCATTAATTCCGCCTACTACCGGAGAACCCGGCAGTTCTTAAAAGCTGAAGAATTCCGAAAGAACTCCATTATTTTGACAGGAAAAAACAACAAAGTATATCGTTTACATGTAGCGCGTCAATTCTGCATGGTATGCAAGACTCTCTCGCTCTCTCTCTCTTTGCATGTGTGTGAGACAAAGTGACGACGAGTCGTGCGCCTTCACACTAGAGTTCACAGTCCGTCAAATACAGGTGCGCTGCGCATCCATTGAGATGAACTGAGAAATATAACAGATCACTTGACAGAGAATGAAACTCTGAAGCGCTCAGTCAGAGAATGTTCGATGAGTGAAAATATATCTGTGCTAAACTTATACTTAGCGTCCAACTCACGAGTACTCTGGCGAGTAAAAACTGAGAATCAGTTGATATTTACTGTACTGGCAATATAGTTTTATATAATTATCTTATAAATGAGAAAAATAATTATAGATCATTAAAAGGTTTCTACACTTTCTGTGAGTGTATCTGTTTCACACTCCTGATGTTCTAGAGTAATCCTTTCATTCCTGTAACTCAACAGCCAAACTGCCAGAGGGTTAAATGCATGTGCCCGCTCTGCACTGTTTTCTTGATGCCATTAGGCTGGCGGTGCCACCGGACCTTGGGCCCTTCATTGCTGCTTGCAGCTATATATTTAGCCTTCTTAAATGCATACTGCCCACTGTGCTTTGTTTTCCTAAAGACATGGGGTGGCAATGGAACAGGTGTGAGTTTCCTATCATCACTGCTTGCAGCTTTAATTCTTGCAACAAAATATTCTGGGGGCCATGACATTTTTGTAAAGATGATCAAATATACTGCCGCTGGCTGACATTTAAAAAAAGGGGGGGGGGGGGACTCCCTGGGGGGTG
>NW_015507137.1:12810-20526 GCF_001515645.1 Sinocyclocheilus grahami
TGTAGTATGTTAGACTAGTTTAAGTGTTTATGTAGTTAATAAAACCTTACTTGTATCACACTTGACGTGTTCATTGTTTACTCATAACCGGAGTCAATAATCATGCAGATTTACGTTACAAACTTATAGAATTGTACAGTAAGAAAGTTATTTCCTTTAACCAGGAAATTAACGTTCTTAGAATTGACAAGACGGTTGACCCTGAGTGGTCAGCTAAATATCTACAGTGGATCTAAAATATGAATAGTTAATTATAACTAGTTATGGTTAATTATTCATATTTCCCATGAGCTGATTCGCTACAGAGCTAAAAAAACAACTTTATTCTAAACAATTAGTTGACTACAGAATTATCTTAAATGTTCATTGTTTAAATCTCAAAATGATCTAAACATTTTTTTTTCTTTTCAAAAATGCTAGAAAAAGAGGAATCCTTCTATATTCCTTTTTGAAAAGGAATGGTGTCTGCAAGGAATTTCAGTCAGGATTTAGATCATATCATAGTTCTGAAACTGCACTTATCAGAGTTACAAATGAGTTGCTTGTATTGTCCGATCATGGTTGCATCTCTCTATTAGTATTACTAGACCTTAGTACTACTGCCTTTGACACTATTGACTACAACATTCTTTTGGAAAGTTTTTTTTGTTAATTTCTGTCACCGGACAGAGTTCAGGTTCCTTGTCGCTGTCATTTTTTGGCTTGCTTAGTTGCAGTTTAAAAGACACTTGATATTCAGTAATATTGTCAATCTGACGGCATTGACACTATATCGGATCGTAACAAAACTTGAAATGAATTGAGCTGAACATTAACCCTAATGTCTTATAAACAGCTGCTTTATATTTGAATTATATTTGTTTATAATTTATTTATAAATTGATTTATGAAGACAGTTGAGCTGCTTATCGCTAAAATTACCTTTATTTATAACTCAACTGAATCAACACCGAACTAACTGTAGCTGAGTAATGACACTGTAAATGTCACTTAGCCAAACCTCTTTCCTAAAGCATATCCTGTGTCTTGTTTATTACAGCTGTCCTGTGTATTACAGCATCTCCAGTGGAAGGTCCTAGCTGTACTGTATCTATTGATTATGTATTCGTTCTGTCCCACGTGCAGAAGGTTACGATTCTTTAGAGGCTTTCATTCTAACTTTGATACTAAAGAAATGTGCTACACTACTACCTTCAGTAAATTATTTTCCCTATAAGGACTTTGGTCATGCTTACTTAATTTATGTATTAGAGAAATATAATATTCTGACAAGCCACTCAATTACAGGAAACACAGGAAAATTTTAAATTAAGGATGGCACAATGTGTTTTTTATAATATCATGTGACAGTTGTGTATAAAGATAATTTGCTTAATTTTATTTTTTTTGTAACTTTTCTGTATCTTCTTACAGTTTTGAAGTACAATTGTGTTATGACTTATTATTATGATATTCCATGTTTCCTGCAGTCCAACAACAGTTCAGCAAAATGTTCAATGGTTGTTTTTTAAAGATTCCTCATAATAATTGTAGTGACATGGTCACCACTGAATAAGGTATGTGCTACTATACTTAACTCCTAGATTAACTGTGTCCACTGTGAAAGACTGAAAGTAGTGAAAAGCTACAATATCGAGACAATTTTGCTACAGCAAAAGACAAAGTAGAGGAAAACAAAAGTGTTCTAACCTCCATCTAGACTGCGAGAAAGAAGGTATCTCTTGCTAGTGGACCGTTCAATATGGGGAGCGGGCCGATCGATCAGAGCGCTGGCCTGCCGTGTCTGGGCCTGGGTCCTTCCACTGTATCTGAACTTTGAACCCATCACCAGAAAGCCCTTTGGTGGTGGCTCAGGGGACACTAGCCTAAAACAGACCAATACAGGAAAAGGTTATTGGTTTACTGATATTGACGTAATTAATAATCTGCATCAGAAGGTTCTGAAAAAACAACCCCCTGTATTAATTAAAAGCTACACAGTGATTGATAGGTAATTGTCCCAAGTCAAAATAGCCCACCACCAAGTCTCTATGGTATTCTGGTCTTTATAATAACATACCTGGAGCAATAGAGGATATGCCAACAGAGGCATTCAATCTGAGATTCTTTATCAATATTAATCATTCCTAAACTTTCATATATTTAAAAAAAGGCAGTATGACTATCAAGACATAGCCACACTAAACTATGTTCTCCATTGATGCCATTTAAATTTCATGCAAATGAGGGAAACAAAACATATTCAATAGTGTGACAGCTTCAGGCATTAGGAGGTCAAACACAAATGACAGCTAAAAGGTGAATTCATAGGACAATGGTGACCCAAGGTTTGTCATTAAGAAATGTGAAGTAAAATAAAGGCTGCCACATTAACATTAACATGACTACAATGTTGATAACAAAATTATATAAATCAAATTAGTCCAGCTAGTTTACCTGAAAAAGGTGTGGTGTTCAATGCAAACCTTCCATAGCCTCTTGGCGGCTCTGTGATTAGAAAGCTTGAAGCCAATGGTGCTCTCAAATTGCTCATACTGTGTAAAAGAAGGGGAAGAACAAATCAGGTAGTTCCCTGTCACTGTCTGGTCACTTTTGTCTGTTATATGTGGTGACAGAGTCCTGACACCCATGATTTTGTATTTTGTGTCTAGTTGAGCACATAGATTGGGGCAGGTCTCCTTGGCTGTATGCTCTCCTGTCCCTTTTGTGTTGGAGTGTAGGGTATGGATCCTGACACTTCTGTCTGCAATCATGTCATTTTTGGTGTGAACACTTGGCTTCTGTCATGTTTGTTTCTATTTACCATATGCTCTTCTATCTCATGTCTTTTCCCTGCCCTCTTGTAATCTTGTTAATAGTTCATTTGCCCCACCTGCTCTCCCTTAACATTCATTTCATTTGCTGCCCTATTTAACCTCCCTCTCTTCTGTGTGAGTTCTTGTATAACTGTGAGTGTCTTATGCTGGGCACACACTGCACAATTTTAGCCCCAATCACATAGTGTGTGTTATCAAAGACACAATCTGAGAGAAGCACACTAAATATTTGGACCTGTTGGTGACTCCGACTCCGAGTGTAAAATGTGATTTGACTGAAGATGACACTGGCGATGACCAATATTCCCTCTAATTTTTTTTCTTGCTGAGCAAAACTTTTCTCTATTGGGTGGACATTTCGGCCACCTGAGCAAAAACATTCTTTACACCAAACCTGTACAGCGCGTGCACACACACAAAAAGAGTATGCAACTTTTAACTTTAATGTACTATTTATATTTGATTTGACCCTTGATGTAACTAAATGATGCACATTTTAGGTTACCTGAGAAAACGTTTTTTACAGTGCTAACAAGAAATTATATTAAAAATCACGCAGAACAGTTTGATTCTTTATAATTATATAATAGGCCTATAATAATATAATATAATATGACAAATTTTTTTTTTTGAGGTCAATTATTAGGTTTATATAATATTATATAACATAATATACTGTAATATAATATAAATTGAAACTGTAATATAATACAAATTGAAGCATTTAAACTGACAATAGAATAGAATAGAATACAAAGCATTTAAACTGATATTGTTTTAAAGAGGTCATATGATGCGATTTAAATTTTTCCTTTCTCTTTGGAGTGTTACAAGCTCTTGGTGCATAAAGATCTGTAAAGTTTCAAAGACTAAAGTCTCAAATCCAAAGAGATATTCTTTATAAAAGTTAAGAGTCAACCACTCCTACCTAAAACGGCTCATTCTAACACGCCCCCACATGTCTACGTCACGATGTGGGAAGATTTGCATAACGTCGCCCAAATGTTCACGCAAAGAAAGAAGGTGTAACTTTAATTCTTGCTGTTGCTGCCGCTGCCATGTTGTGGAGTCGCAGTGTGTTTCGTTGTGAAAGCGAAACTACTTTGTTTGGCCTTCCAAAAGAGGACACAACTAGAAATCGGTGGTTAAGTTGTAATTACAACACTGTTCCAGAACAGTTCAACCCAAATATTCAGATGTGTGCTGTGCATTTTATGGAGGATGAGGACTGTTTCATGGGAGAGTAGCCTACAATGTGTCTGTGGCACAAAGGCTGTTTCTATAAAGTTGGGCAGTTCCAACTTTGCAAGGACAGTCTGGCACTTCTGACTCATAGCCTGTAAGTATGTTTTTTATAATTAAATAATTTGCCACTGATGATTCAAACGTGAGTTTTGAGCAGTGTAGAGGCTTGTTGTTTCTCCAATCACAAATGCAGACATGGTTTTATGTTTACGCAGCATGATACGCAACGCGTAAAAAGACAGTATAAGTCATTATAATCAGTAATTATGTCCCCACTGGATGCAACAAATGCCTAATTTGTAATGGGTTTTATTGGTTTTGTCTCATCCTGCTGGGAAACAGCATCAAAGTATGTTAAGGGGCGTAACATTTCCGTCACACGCTTGAGGCATTCGGCCAATCACAACGCACTGGATAGCTGGCCAATCAGAGCACACCTCGCTTTTTTAGAATGATGAGCTTTGTAAAAATCAACGTGTTTCAGAAAGGCGGGGCATAGAGGAGAAACAATAATGTACATTATATGGAAAATAATTTGTTTTTTTAACCTTAAACGGCATAAACACATTGCATTACACCAAATACACAAAATAATGCTATTTTTAACAACGTCATATGACCCTTTTAAAAAATGTGAATGTGAATTCTAATAGTTAGAGTATCTAAAACATCCCTATGTAGTAGAGTTTGCACATTACTACACCTGGTGTGGCTTTTAAATGTCTCAGAGTTTTGTTACCGTTCTGTGCCCATCATCCACTATGTATTACTTAGTCAAGCAACTCTTCTTTTAAAACAGTTTTATTTCACGTCCCTGCATTTGCGTTGGCTCACATGTTGAGCTATTTCGTCCGCAACTGTTAAAGTATTCGATTTCTACAGCGACTGATTTGGCGCACATACTACTCTTTCTATTAAACTGTAAACTGCCAGCTCCGGTTCTAAATCTATAGCGCGCCAACTCTATATTGATATAATATACCTTTATTTTGCATTTGCTAAACAAATGGTTTTCCCAACTAATTTTTGCATGTGTTCTGTGCGCAGCATATTATTCTTCATTAAATTAAAGTGTATTACACACAATTATATTACATACAGGATGTTGGGGTCCACTGGACCCAGGGCTAATAAAAGAGTAGAAATTTTAGGTCCTGTGTACCTTCACTCTGTCCTCCTATTGTCTGGGACTGCTATTAGTATGTGTATTTATGTGTGTGTGTGTGTGTATGTGTGTGAGAGAGAGAGTCTGTAAAAGTTTGAGTTTTGTGTTTCTGCCCCTGCCATTCCAGCACAAGGTTGTAGCACTTTAATTCATAAATGTTATCTAACAAAGGTAAAGGGCAAATTTTGAACATATATGCTGTTTATATTGCTTGTAACTGGGATGAAGAAAACATCTGTTGAGTATTTTAACATATAATTTTAAATTGTGTTGAATTAACAACCCAAAACTGCAGCGGGTCCACCAGACCCACGAACACTGGCTGAGTAACAAAAATATGAACACCACACAAGGGTTAAGGGGGAAGCGTCACCCCAAGCTGAGCAATCGAGGATATGCAACAAGCACGTTGCTTAACCTGCCCTCTGGGGTCGACAAACACACAGGCGCATTTTGTTGCAGTTTTTTTTGAAAGCCCCTAAAGGAACTTAAATTACTCCGTTAGTTTTGATCGTACAGATAATAGCAATACATCAATCGAATCTGTAAAGGGTCTACTTTTATTTGTATATACACATAATAACAACAAAACTTTGTGCTTTTGTAAAATAAAGAAAACAAACAGGGTGCGCTGTCTGCCGCCTTGGTCTCCGTGATCTTCATTTAGAAATGCGTCACTAAAATGAACTAATACTCAGCGAATACTCGACACAAAGACATGAGAGATATATCTATAGAAAGCTTAACATGTCTACTTTTAAATGAAGCAAATCTTATCGAAAACAATATTCTGTGATAAAATAATCCATATGAAACCAACGCATTGTCCAGTCATTCCCGTCTGACTTTATTATCTCTAATTAGATCACGCCCATGCGCTACTTTCGCTTTTGATATTACAATAGTCCATGTGAGACACGCGGCATATAAACGCCAGAGCTGGGAAGTAACGAAATACATGTAACGGCGTTACATATTTAAAATACAAAATATGAGTAACTGTATTTCGTTATAATCACATTTTAAATAGGTGGTAATCAAATTACAGTTACATCCGAAAAGTATTTTAGATTACCAAAGTGATTACTTTGAATTTTAATGTAATTTCTTAATTTAATATTTAAGTTTGGGGATTTTAACCAATAAGGCAACTGATTCTCCATTGAAAAAAAAAAACTGCATGTAGCAGCCCGTTCATTTAGCAACTCATAGTGAGAGTGCATACGCTCAAAATCACGATACAAAAATGGATGACACAACAGAAAGCCAATCGCGTAATGCATTTCTCTCATGGAAATACAAAGACTATTTACTTATAAATCTGAAAAAGGACGTAACATCTCAGCTCAATGCAATGCCTACCTGCAACAAAACTTCTATCAGCATCGAAGGATTCAACGTCTATCTGAAAAAGCATCTTGAGGGAAGTTGTTCTTGATCTTTGAAAAATGTTATCCAGTAACTCGTTTTTCTATTTTCTCATATTTTGAGTGTTGATTGGTTATCATTACGTTTAATATTTCTAAGAATTTAATTGAAAAATGACAACGAATTCTCCTAGAATTCACACTTTGCATTCAGTTAACAGATCCATACGAATCATGAAATAAAAGTTTATAAAGTCAAACGATAGCTTTGTGTGCTTTACAGATTAACTTGAAGTCTTTATTCATTCAAAATGTTCAGGAATAGATCATCTTTGGCGCGGTAATGCGAGTTCATGATCCGATTTGTGAACAGATGATTCTTTTGATTCAATCTTTCAAATGAATCATTGCTTTTGTTTAATGAAACCAGTGTGAATGGTTCACATTAAACTGGATAGATCTGGGGTGTGTTTCCCAAAAGCATCGTTAGCAAACTATGTTTGTTAAATTACATTGAACTATAACGACATTAAATTAGTTGCGACCGTAGTTGCTTTAGGAAACGAGCCCTGTCAATTTTGACTCAGTGATTATTTTGTGCCGATCACTTCTCCATAGAGAGGATTATCAGTGAAGTAATCACTTAAAGTTTGGTCCATTCATTAAACAAATCTATTGTATAACTTGGAAAATTGTGCCAGTTGTTTTGGCTGCTTTTATGATATGTTTGGTGTGTTTGGATTCATTTTGAAGCTTGGAATGCAGCATGAAACAGCACGGAATCCCATTCATTGTATTCAAATTGAATTTATATTGATTGGTAGATTTAAATGACACAACAATTTTTTTGTTGTTCATAGAAATGCTGTGGAAAACTGATGTTGTTAAAAATAAAATACAGGGAAAACGCAAATCTTATGACTGGTAGATGTCACTTTTATTTAGAGTTGGGAACATAAAAAACAAGACATTAATATGTTCCTTTGTGTATAGCTTAAGTATTAAGTATCTTAAGTATTCTAAAGTATTTAGATTAAGTTACTAAACCTGATTAATCTAACGAAATACATTACTAATAACTTTTTAAAGCATGTATTTTGTAATCTGTAGTGAAATACATTTT
>NW_015507137.1:27278-38465 GCF_001515645.1 Sinocyclocheilus grahami
CTACCTGCAACAAAACTTCTATCAGCATCGAAGGATTCAACGTCTATCTGAAAAAGCATCTTGAGGGAAGTTGTTCTTGATCTTTGAAAAATGTTATCCAGTAACTCGTTTTTCTATTTTCTCATATTTTGAGTGTTGATTGGTTATCATTACGTTTAATATTTCTAAGAATTTAATTGAAAAATGACAACGAATTCTCCTAGAATTCACACTTTGCATTCAGTTAACAGATCCATACGAATCATGAAATAAAAGTTTATAAAGTCAAACGATAGCTTTGTGTGCTTTACAGATTAACTTGAAGTCTTTATTCATTCAAAATGTTCAGGAATAGATCATCTTTGGCGCGGTAATGCGAGTTCATGATCCGATTTGTGAACAGATGATTCTTTTGATTCAATCTTTCAAATGAATCATTGCTTTTGTTTAATGAAACCAGTGTGAATGGTTCACATTAAACTGGATAGATCTGGGGTGTGTTTCCCAAAAGCATCGTTAGCAAACTATGTTTGTTAAATTACATTGAACTATAACGACATTAAATTAGTTGCGACCGTAGTTGCTTTAGGAAACGAGCCCTGTCAATTTTGACTCAGTGATTATTTTGTGCCGATCACTTCTCCATAGAGAGGATTATCAGTGAAGTAATCACTTAAAGTTTGGTCCATTCATTAAACAAATCTATTGTATAACTTGGAAAATTGTGCCAGTTGTTTTGGCTGCTTTTATGATATGTTTGGTGTGTTTGGATTCATTTTGAAGCTTGGAATGCAGCATGAAACAGCACGGAATCCCATTCATTGTATTCAAATTGAATTTATATTGATTGGTAGATTTAAATGACACAACAATTTTTTTGTTGTTCATAGAAATGCTGTGGAAAACTGATGTTGTTAAAAATAAAATACAGGGAAAATGCAAATCTTATGACTGGTAGATGTCACTTTTATTTAGAGTTGGGAACATAAAAAACAAGACATTAATATGTTCCTTTGTGTATAGCTTAAGTATTAAGTATCTTAAGTATTCTAAAGTATTTAGATTAAGTTACTAAACCTGATTAATCTAACGAAATACATTACTAATAACTTTTTAAAGCATGTATTTTGTAATCTGTAGTGAAATACATTTTTAAAGTAACCTTCCCAGCCCTGGTAAATGCCCACATCACAGCAAACAAAGCAGAGATACTTTTCCTCAAGTTCATCTCGGCTACTTCATTTCTGGAAGAAGACGCGCTGAGAGGAATAACAGAATTTACCTCAAGACGCGCTAAGAGGAATGAGAGAATTTACCTCAGAAAAAGACTCGCTGAGAGGAATAAGCTTTGGATTACCTCAGAAAAAGAAGAACGCGGCGGCTTGGTCCAGCGGGGGATATCATTTACAGGAGTAAGTCTTTTTTTTACTAACCTACTTGCATTAGTTGTCACATAACTTGCACACATTTTACTAGTTAGACTTTTTCCAAACTATAATTCCTGACTAAATGTATAATCAAGTGAAACATTATGAAGATTCATTCGCTGCATCTAAATGTCTCAAGATGCCAGGATGTTTTTTGTTAATGTTCTATAAAATAGACAGCAATACGATATAAAAGCAATATGAGTTATAATGTTACTAGCCTAATGTTAAGTTAGGCTAGTAACATTTAGTTGAGTGTTTAGTTGCGTAAGAATGATTAGACAAAACTTTACTGGGATACACTCTGTTCGCGAATATATGTAGATGTTTATAACTATAGTTTCCCATATATAAAATGTTTTTGTATTGTATAATAGGCCTACTAAGCATGCTTGTGTTTGTGAATATAACTAAGCTTCTGTTCGTGAATATCTGCTCTGGTGTAAATGTTTTTAATGTATTATACCTGGTCATTGGTGTTCGCGATAGTCTGAGGTGTAAATGTATCAAGTAAGCTGTAAATATCACTGATAAGTGACCCATCGACGACATACACGCGCGTCCTTTCTTATCAGTAATGCAATTTATTATCAGCTATGCATCTTTTGGTAACTGCTACAACAACTTTTTCAATTTTCGTTTAGGACTGTGGCTGCATCACTGGCATATTGCACAAGAAAGGCACGCGAGTGTCGTTCAGTTTTGAGTTAGCTGGAAAATCATCCTCAGTAAGTGCACAGTATAGTGTATAGTAATTGTACTTTTATTATGCCTATATGGTAATATTAATTGTGGTTGATAGTGTTAAAATATAATTTATTTGTTATTGGCATTCTGTTTTCTCATCAAGTAGGCCTATGCATATACTAAGGTACTGTGGAAAATAAATGCTAACAATTGTTTATAACATTCTTTTTGGACTGTGAATACTAGAGGTTGCACCGACTAATCGACTAGTCGACTTCAATGCTCTGCCATGACACTTTAAGCTTAACATCGACTAGTCCTATAGAGGGCGCAACAGGATAAGAAATCTTTGAAGGACTTCCACATTTACGCTCTGTTTCCAAACAGTTAAAATAAATGCATACTTTGAAAGCGCTCCACAATACATGTGTGATTATATTACTGGATGCTCGAAATTGAACAGGAGAATGCACGTTTTAAACAGCTTATTGTACAGGTAAGTGAATCGCCGTTCTAATCGAATGCGCTGCTGCACACTGTAATGCACCCACTTATGGCTCGTTTCCACTGAGCGGTACGGTACAGTACAGTTTAGCACAGTACGATTTGGTACGGGTAACCCTGATCAGGCTTGCGTTTCCACTGCCAATAGTACCCTTACTTGGTAGGCGTGGTGTATGCCAGAAAGTAGCGATCGATGATGAACCGCGACAATAAGCACAACTCTGCCTCTTTTTGTTAAATGTCAGTTTTAATGAACAATAATAGCCATTATATATGTATAAGTACAAAGTATAAGAGGCTTATATAAGAGGAAATAAAGACAAAAGCAAACAGTTCAGTCAGACGTATGCTACAAAGTCAGCGCTGTACTACGGTAAAGTTCAAATTAAATATATAAAGTTAAACATAACTTTGTGCTCAGCCAAAACGATATGACCAGGAATAAATGATAGATTCATGAGACCACGAATGCCTGTTAAATATAGCCATCCCAAAAAGAATTGTATCTCATGCTTAATCACTACAGAGACATCAGAGCCAGCGACAAATGTCGGAAGGACTAGCCAAGCTAAGGCTGCTCTATGCGGATACATGAGCACTGAGGTCCCGGTGATCGCCTGGAGCGCCGAAATCGGCATAGCAAATTTTCAAATAGGCGCTATCTTTATAAATAAACTGCAGATTTGAGTTTAAAACAATTAGATTTTCGCCTGAAAAACTCTAAAAACTACATTTCATGACACAATAACAGTAATATTTAGAAAATTATGCGGGTTTTTGGGCAATGAGGTTTCACAAGTCCACAAGAACGCATATTGAGAAACGGCTATTGTCTGTGTGAAAATATAAAATGATAAAATACCCGGTTATATATATTTTTTGTGTTTGCTCACTCTGATGTAAATAAGCCCAACACTCATGGACAGCAGAGCGGAACGAGTGAAGGACGCTTTATCCCCTTGTATCACGCAAAAGTGTCAATTCTAGTCAACCAATCGACATTCTGCGGTGAGTTTAGCTCCACCCTTTTGGTACCCTTTGCTGTGCTAGTTACCCCAACAGAAGGGTACCAAAAAAGTGGTACTGTACGGTTCGCTATTTTGGTACCATTCACAACTTTTGACAGTGGAAATGGAAATATTTACGTACCGTACTGTACTGTACCAAACCGTACCGCTCAGTGGAAACGAGCCAATAGAGCTACAGACAGTAGCTTGTACATCACGCACACATCACGCACGCACAGAATCATTCAGCGCGGAAATGTATAGTCAACACTGTTCTGTGATTTCTCAATAAAATAGATTAGAAACTGAAAAGTTCAAGCATATATTTCTTAATAACTAAATCCCACAGCTTCACTACTAGTAGAGAGATGCTGCCAGGTAGAATTAATTCACACACGCAATCGCTCTCACTAATGCATTCACATGAATGTAATCTTTACTGTGCTACTTTATCTGTATCTGATTTAGAACGAGCAGAAATCTCTGAGAGATATAATGACCCAAAGACAAAAGAACTGATAAAAATGAGCTGTTATAGGAGCAATAGCCATGTGGGCAGCGCTGTGCCATATGCCACAGCTGTGCACAAAATATTTGTCACAGCTCCAGACTTATTTGTTCATTAATAACGTCATCAGCAACTAGTCGACTTCGACTCGACTTTCATCACATAAAATCACATAAAATCAGAAGTCGTTCAACCCCTAGTGAATACATAGGCCTACTCTCACCTTCACCTGCATCTCGCACATAGGGTTGGGTGCCGAAACCCGGTACCAATATGGCACCGGTACTTATGTAACCGGTATGTACTAGAACCGAATCCGAATGCAAATTTCGGTGCCTCATTTGCCTGAGCGATCGATTGAAATATTTGTCCTCTGGTTCTCCAAAACGGACGTAAGAAGCATCATCACTGGCACCGCACCGTGAGAAAATGCACGTGAACTCAAGTCGGAAAGCTCTAATAATACAAATCCAACACATCTTTGTAGTAACGAGAGTGTCCATGTTGTTTTCACATTCCGACTTAAAAGCACAACTCAGGAAATGAGAGCATCCCAGGAGCACGTGAATGCAGTAATTACACTTGCTCTGATGGCAGCAGGTAGCTTTCTGTTAACTAAGCTAAACATGCTTAAATTAAAATGCCTAAATCTAAACCTCCCTTGTATTCACATTTCTAAACCTGTTGTCCAACAAAAGAGAAAATTATAACCTTTTTACTCCACAACACCAGTCACATGATTCCTTTTGCGATCTGATGAGGCTTCTTGTCACAGAATGAGGCAGAAAATATGTTCCATATGCTACTTTAAAAAGAATACATCGATTAGCAATAGATTATAAATTAGGGTGACCATACGTCCTCTTTTTCCCAGACATGCCCTCTTTTTGGACCAACAAAAATGCGTCCGGCCGGGATTTCTTAATTACCCAAAATTGTTTTGGATTGTTTTCTTAATCCCACTCCCGCTGAATCTCTGACCATTGCTGCCTGCTCCCGCAACATGTGTTTCTCTCCCGCAATTTTCGTGTCCACTCCTTTAAACATTTTAATATTGTGTATAATTTTGCCGCATCAGGGAGCTGCTCTCAGTATGCAGAGTATTTAAATGTTTTTGAATGAGCGTTTGCGCTGTTTACTTTCACTTTCGATTTCGCGATCACACGCACTCTGTGTAAAGCGAGCACATCTTACAAGATCAGATATTTGTCAATGAGCTCAAGACCTGTTGAGCAGCAAATACTCCACCATGGTCTTGTCAGTCATCTCTCCTTATTCTTGACCTGAGTTCAGTCAAAGCTGACTCCTGCAGCTCTTGTTGGATGCAGGGTTGCCAAGTCCGCATTTTTTCCACAGAATTGGGCTACTTTTAAACTGTTGCCATAGGTTGATTTTACCAAGGGGATTAAAGGTTTGAAATATTGCATAAATTACATTTAACAGAAATGCTTGTATTGAAACATTTTGTATTCTACCTATGATAAAACTTTCATGGACTTCTACATTAACTGTTCCCTCCTGGTGGAATGGCCTGCCCAACTCAATCCAAGCAGCTGAGTCCTTAATATTTTCAAGAAACGGCTGAAAACACATCTCTTTCATCTTCATTTGACCCTCTAACCCTAGCACTCTCTATTCTGTAGGGTATCAGGCCGAATCAGAAAATTTAAGATTTGATAAAGAACAGTTGAAACACGAGGAGCCGAATTCCACAGAGGCCCAAGACACAGGATGTTCGTAAATCAGATCCTGGCGCCACAAGCCTGAACCAACTAGCAGCTTTGAGTAGCTCACAGCATTTAAACAAAAGAACACTTATTGACAATTCCAAGGAGATTGTCAATTTTGGGGGCAAGTAATCAAGATTAATGGTCAAAAGAGATGCACAGCGTGACCATCACATGTAAACCAGTGATATCTAATTGGTCAAAGCACCATTTGGGATGTGTCCAAAAGCCCAGTTTAAATGCTCAGGACACCATCAAATCCTCCCTTTCCCTTTTCCTCTCTTTTTGCCTTTTTCTAGCCGTGCTTTTCAGTAATCAACTTTTTCGCTCTTTGAGCGTGCTCTGGCTTACACACCAGCTCCTCCAAAACCATGAGGAGAAACGCCACCTAGTCTCGTCAAACTTTACTTCTATTTCTTTACTTTAGTTTCTTTTATTTTCCGTTGAGTGTTTCGTGTTCTGAGTTAAGTTTTACCTAACGCCGCGTCTCTGAGTCCGATCTCGAGTGCCGTCTAAAACTTTAACCAGACCACAACTCCGCGTCGTCAGCCAACGCCCAACCACTGGCTTCCAAAGACTGAACTTCCAGCCAATCAGTAACCTTGGGAAACCCCTTTCGGCAACCAGACAAGGAAGGGAACCCCTTTCACAGGCAAGCAAGTACCTCCAGATTCTAGCTGAACTGGTGCATTTAATATAAATTTTAACCTCATTGAGGAACTCAATGCGAGGGTTAATTAAGTGATTAATGGTTGTTCATGTCTATGCAATTGCACATATTGCTGTAAACTTGGGATTTCACATTTTCATTCTCTTAAACTAATTTCCTCACTTTCTTTCTTTCTGCAACTTGTGTGAATGCATGTGTTCATGTGTTAGATTAGTTATATGTCTTAGATTTATCCAACAAAGCCTTATTTATATTGAAAAGAGAAGTGTTTTGTGCTTACGAGTTAATGTCTTAAACTGCCGATCTTGTTACTGTGCTAATTAATAGTGCTTTCACTATAGTTTGGAAATAAATATCCATTGCAGAGTTGATGTTGTGTGGCTCGTTCAATGAATCGCTGGCCGACTCAGTGATCAGCCGTAAAACAGTGATTCTGTCCAAATTCCCTTTAAAAGCTTTCCCTTACAATTCTAACGCTACTTCTAATTTTATCTACTTGTTTTTCTTATTACAAAACTTGACCCTCTAACATTTGCACTCTCTATTCTATTTCTGTTTGTTAGAAAACACTCTCTGTCTGTATTGGTTCCAGATGTTTTCACCTTCCTTTTCTTCCCTCTCCCTCTCTGCTCGCCCTCCATGTACAGAGCAATGTTGTCTTCTTCTGATTCCCCCCTCCTCCATCTGATCTCTCTCTCTTGTATTATATTTTAATATCTCTTACTCATATTCGAGTTACGCATGCGCACATGTATGCATTCGTTTTTGAGTTTGAATGTTCAGACGAGGACACGATAGCTAGGACTCCAAGGTAATGGGGTTCGTGCTGAACTATGGATATAGTTCAGCATCCTTCGCCAAGTTTATTCCTAATATGTCCATATTTTCCTGTACATTTTATATAACACATATTCTTGGCCAAAATCCTATATGTATGTCATCTATATCCTCATTGGTTAAAGGGTATATATTGTGTGGGAAAAAATGAAACCTTATTGGGATAAAGGGCCAGATCAGGTTCATCTATTTTTCAAATGTCCCATGTTGACTCTCCCAGCTTGGCTTGATACTGTTACAAAGCCTGAACAAGAAAAATTAACTCCTAATCGTCTGTACCCGCAATTACCTAGTGCAACTGATTTATACCCATTTGTGCAGATTCCAGACGGGTTTAAAATAACCCCGCTGGCAATGTCTGATGCTGTCGCGATTGCTAAAGATTTGCCAGATCCTTTACGGTGTCCGCATCAATATGTGTCTGTATTGAAGCGTTTAACCACGTACAGTCAATTGACTGGGCGTGATTATCGCTTCATTTTGACTAAAACACTGCCGCCAGAAATTACAGAGGAAGAGTTGATTGCAGAGATTGATGCTTTGAGTCCTAAACGGGATGCGCTGCCATCTCGCCATAGTGCTTTATCAAAAGGTGATAATTAGATAATTAGATCTGTCACAACCAAAATCTTTCCGAACGTTGCAAATAGTTGATTCGGAGGACGATGAAGATGATGCGTGGATTTGGGCTGATGTGGAAAAGCTAAAAGAATTTTTCAGACAATTGACTGCTTTTCTGGTGAAATTGTCTTCGGCCAAGCAAGATTTGTCGCATGCTGCAAACACGAAACAGAAAGCGGGCGAAAATGCTGTTGCATTTTTCAATCGATTTAAGCATGCTTGGACTGAAGAATCTGCCATTCCATTAGATCAACATTCTCCTTTGTTTGTCAATACGTTTTTGAATAACATGCAAAAAGAAATCGCACAATTGGTTCGTTTGACAACTTCGAATATAACAGATATTTCTGTTGACGCTTTGTCTCGGAGACTGCGTGAGCTTTCCACCGCGGGGGCTTTTGAGGCCTCCCGAGGGAAACCTACAGCAATGATGCAGCTTAATACTGTTGTCAAAGCACGTTCAAATCAGGCAGCAGGGTCGAAAGTCTCTTATTATTGTGGCATTGCGGGACACTTCGCGAACGCTTGCAGGAAAAAGCAGTGGGATAAAAAGCAGAAAAGAGGTGGGTCTGCTGGCTTCAGGCCACATACTAATGCTTTGCCACAAAGGCAACAAACAGAAAGACCAAATTACCCCACAAAGTCGACTCCCCGTTAGGGATGCCCACAGAGTTCAGAGCCCTTTCTTGATGAAGATTCCATGATTTCTGTTACATACCCGAATAAATCGTCTGTCTTGCCTTTTCTTGAATTGAAAATTGACAGTAAACCGTATGTTTTCCTTTTGGACACTGGTGCCTCACGGTCATCTTTGTCCGGTAAAGTATACGAGGGCTCTATTACAGGGAAAACTATTAACTCTGTGGGAATTTCCGTTGTCCCTGTACGTTGTAGTAGCTAAATGGGCAGCTAGGGATGTCATATCAAGTCCACATGTTGACAAAGCAGACACAGAGGTGCCCATGATGACCTTTGTGTTGACGAATGATTTGGATATTAAACTATTACAGGCAAACCCCACTCAAAGTGATCTAAACCACTGGGCAGCAATCCATATGAAAAGTATTACATGCTGTCATTATTGTCTTTTGAATGAAGGAGAAGTTAAAATAGAGGAATGTGCTAACAAGAATCCACTTCCCATAACGACCGTGGTTGTTTATGGGTGGAGTAATGAAACTATAAGAGAAAAATGTGATTTCTTCTGTTCTTATGGAGGAGATCCAAGATGCCATATGTATGTCCCAAATAGAAGGGGAACCAGAGCTTTAAGAGATTGGTTCTGGCTCTGTGGACATTCAGTGTATACTTCTCTCCCAGGGGACTGGAGTGGGAGATGTGCTCTAGTAAGTTTAGATGAAAATTCTATGGTTGTTCGACTTCATCATCAAGAGAATAAGGTGAAACAAAGAAAGAAGCGTTCTCTTGCTGACCGAAATAAAGTTCTTACGGTATCAAGAAACAATCCAGTACCGTGGGAACATCGATTGTGGACTGATACTGAAAAGTTTCCCACAGGTTGGTGTGGCCCATCTTCAAATTGAAACAGAATTTATTCGTTATGAGCTACTTCTATTTATGAATCCTACGCGCAATATCTTAGAAGCTGTAAAGGAAGAGCTTAGAGGTTTGTGACTGACTGCTCTACAAAATAGATTGGTTCTAGACCAACTGACAGCCTCGAAGGGCGGAGTGTGTGTTATCGTGGGCACTGCATGTTGTACTTACATTCCAGATAATGATGCTGATGGTCATTTGATAGATGAAGGGTTAATGAATATGACTAGAATTGCACAAGAGATACAAGCAAGAGATGCAAGAAACAATTCAAATGATGTGTTTGGTTGGCTCCCAGAGTGGCAGAAAATGCTAGTGAATGCATTAATCCCTATTGGAGTGATTTTATTAATCCTTTCATTCATTGTATGTTGCATTATTCCGTTTATTAGATTTTTGATTGATCGTGCCATGAATACTCTTGTTGCTACTCAATATGCTTTTATGAGCAGACCTGTTAAAGGACACATGGGTTGAAATGTATCAAAGAATGATTATATTCCATATTATCTATGTATGAGAATGATAAATTTAGGATTAGGGAACTCTGCAGCGAGTTTATGTTTTAATATCTCTTACTCATATTCGAGGTATGCATGCGCACATGTATGCATTCGTTTTTGAGTTCGAATGTTCAGACGAGGACACGATAGCTAGGACTCCAAGGTAATGGGGTTCGTGCTGAACTATGGATATAGTTCAGCATCCTTCGCCAAGTTTATTCCTAATATGTCCATATTTTCCTGTACATGTGACCATTTTATATAACACATATTCTTGGCCAAAATCCTATATGTATGTCATCTATATCCTCATTGGTTAAAGGGTTGAAACTCCCCTCGACATATGCCTATATAATATCTTTGTATCTATGAATAAAGTTGAAGTATTGAGAATACCATTTGATGTGTGTTTTCTTGCTTCCCGGCCGTATACACTTTAAGGGACTGAGAATAGTTCGAGGTGGCAAAGAGATTACAGAGGGACCGTTTGTTAATTACTAACACTGTTCTAATGGCCAATCCATAATTTTTGGGGGGATTTTTTATTTATTTATTAATAAGTATCGGTTCAGGCACCGTTTAGGCACCGGAACCGTTTTAAAAGTATAGATTTGGCACCGTTATCGAAAAAAACAAACGATACCCAACCCTACTCGCACAGGACTCGTTCAGTTTTCATCTCCATTTAGAATCTTATAGAGTAAGTGTTCATTCACTATTTTACATATGTTACTTTAATTTGATTTATTTACTGTATGGTAAAATATGTGTGCTATGTGGTGTGTGTATGTGTAACTAGTATCAGTGACCATCACAATAATGTTAATAATGTAGTTTATCATGGAAAACAGAGACTGATGTTGACATGTTCCACAGGTTCTGAGATTCCTGCCCGCACAGGAACCTGGGCCACAGCTAAGACCATGTGATGCACACACTCCCATGAGTCTCTTCAAATGTTTTTTTGTTTTTCAACATGACATACACTACCAGTCAAAAGTTTTTGAACAGTAAGGTTTTTTTATGTTTTTGTAAAGAATTCTCCTCTGCTCACCAAGCCTGCATTTATTTGATCTAAAATACAGCAAAAGCAGTAATATTGTGAATTATGTTTACTATTTAAAATAACTGCTTTCTATTTGAATATATTTTAAAATGTA
>NW_015507137.1:38601-41031 GCF_001515645.1 Sinocyclocheilus grahami
GTCCGGACTTTGATTTGGCCACTCCAAAACCTTAATTTAGTTTTTCTTGAGCCATTCAGAGGTGGACTTGCTGGTGTGTTTGGGATCATTGTCCTGCTACATAACCCAACTGCGCTTGAGCTTGAGGTCACAAACTGATGGCCGGACATTCTCCTTCAGGATTTGCTGATAGAGTGCAGAAGTCATGGTTCCGTCAATTACGGCAAGTTGTCCAGGTTCTGAAGCTGCAAAGCAGCCCCAGATCATCACACTACCATACTCAGCTGTTTTCAACAACAATAATAATAATAATAAAAATAATAAATGTTTTTTGAGCAGCAAATCAGAATATTAGAATGATTTCTGAAGAATCATGTGACTGGAGTAATGATGCTAAAAATTCAGCTTTGAAATTTAGCTTTGATTGTTCTTAATAAACTGTTTAACTGCACTCGCAAGTGAATCTCAAGTTATTTTGTGTGATAGTTAAATATATTCTAAATAAACTACAAACAAACAATATATAAACTTATTTTGTCCTCACATTCTTTCTGGTAACTCTTCCCTCTCAGTCACACACCTGACTGAAAGGCTCATTATGCAGCTCATTATGCAGGCCTTTGTCTTCTCAGGTGTGATATATTCTAAATAAACTACAAACAAAAAA
Organism: Sinocyclocheilus grahami; assembly: GCF_001515645.1. Taxonomy (NCBI): domain Eukaryota; kingdom Metazoa; phylum Chordata; class Actinopteri; order Cypriniformes; family Cyprinidae; genus Sinocyclocheilus; species Sinocyclocheilus grahami. Next base: position 39,248 of record NW_015507137.1, read on the forward strand.
TATATAAATTAATTTTGTCCTCAGATTCTTTCTTGTAACTCTTCCCTCTCAGTCACACACCTGACTGAAAGGCTCATTATGCAGCTCATTATGTGGGCCTTTGTCTTCTCAGGTGTGAATCCCACTAATATTCATGATCATTCATGCCTTCTCGCATTTGCCCTTTCGAAACAAAAAGTATCTTAGAAAATGTAAATCAATATATCGTTTTCTGTGAGCGAGTAAACAAGATGATTTGACATCATTTTGAAGCAAAAACTCTAGGCTACAAGATCCAGTTCTCAAAAGTATTGTGAACAAATGTTCTGTATGTGTTTTATGACCTTATTTCAGTGACTTCAAAATTTAAGTTTTTCACTAACCACGCATAAATGGTGCTTTCTCAAAAACACAATTATATACATACAGGCTGCTCACATATTATTGTAGCCCAGTTTATGCTGAATCAGACCCCAGAGGGTTAAGAAGAGAAGCAGTGAAGGGGTGCTCTTCTTTAATGAGCAGCTGAGAAGAGCAGCATGCCCCTTTAATGCAGTACAGCATATGGTCAATACCCGAAGTTTAGGCAACAGCATGTTGCCCTATCCAGATAATCGTTAGCATTTAATAACACCTTTAGTAGCAAAATCGACATACTACAAGTTAAGTATCAAGCACATTACCGAATTAAATTAATTTGTGCACGAGGAGTGCAGTCGAATTCTGGGAGGCAGTCGAAATTCGGCACAACACCTGCAGGGGAAGCATACACCGTGTGGAAATAACTTTGACTGTCACTGATATAACTGTCACAAATTCAGCCTTTGTGGCTCCCTCCGATCACCACCAGAGGGAACCATCATCGGAGTATTGAGCGATCCCTTCGGACTCCAATTCCCACAATGCCCCATGCCAGAGACTAATCACCTGCACAGGTGTTTCCTATTGCCCGGTCTATTTAAACTGTGCCTTCCCTGCTCTCATTGCGAAGTCTTGTTTTGCCTTGCAGACATTTCTGAGCGTTTTCCCTGTGTTGTATACCTGTTGATTACCTGGACTGTTTACTTGTTTACGATTGCTTGCTGCCTACCTATTCTGACCCAGCCTGCCTTGTTGATTCATGCCATTGATTGTCTGCTGCCTGCCTCGACCCTTATTACGAATACTGTTTACGATTCTGTCCAGCCTTCGTTGTTTCTAACGCCAGTTAACAATTTGTGCCTGTATGACCTGCCTTGTGAACTAATAAAGCTGCACATGGATCCTAACGCCACTGCCTCTCTGTTACAGAAGACTTCGCCAGAAATTGATCCAGCAGCGTTTTATCACTTCCCCACAGAGGTATCTGCTCAAGCATCGGTTCTGGCCACGCACCAGCAACAATTAAGCTGACTTACCATGCTAACGGAAGAAATGGTAAAGACCTTGCAAGCCCTTCGTTTGCAAGCACCCGAAGCTCACGCCCCTCCTTCGAATCCACCGCTTCAAGCCCCGGTTTCACTTACCTCCACCGCCAGCCCTCGTTTGGCGTTCCCCGAGAAGTTTGATGGCTCACCCTCAAAATGTAAGGGTTTTTTACTCCAATGTTCCATGTTTGTTCATCAGCAACCCATGTTGTATTCCTCAGACGGTAGTCGCATCGCATTCGTCTGTTCGCTTCTCACTGGAAGGGCGTTGGAGTGGGCTACCGCGGTGTGGAGTGAGAATCAGACTGTTTTCCCTTCCTTCTCGGCCTTCATCCAGCGGTTTAAGGGGGTGTTGGAACATTCAACTGATGGAAAGGAGGCGGGTGAGCAGCTGTTATC
>NW_015507137.1:41138-44684 GCF_001515645.1 Sinocyclocheilus grahami
GAGGATCCTCTCAAACTACACTTCCGCGGAGGGCTGAGCATGGACCTGCAGTCTGAATTAGCCTGTCGAGACGAGGGGAGATCCTTAAATCAATTCATCGAACTGGCCATTCGGATTGACAACCTCCTTCGCTCTCGTCGTCAGACTCGGCTCCGGTCGGCGCGTCATCGCCACTTCTTGACACAAAACCCATGCAGATTGGCTTTACTCATCTGAAAGGAGAGAGAGAGAGACGCATTCGCCAGAATCTGTGCCTATACTGTGGACTATCTGGACACATGAGAGCTTCATGTCCCACTCGGCCACCTCGCAATCTTTCTCCGGTGAGTCCGAATTTCAGTACTTCCACTGCTTTAGCGATTCCAGTCATCTTAAAATTTAATGGGCAGATCACTGAGGCTATGGCTTTAATTGACTCAGGGGCTGCAGGAAATTTCATTGATGCTAGTTTTGCCAAAACTCATAATATTCCTCTTGTTCCCTGTACGTCTCATTTGGCAGTGGCAGCACTAGATGGCCGGCCGCTGGGGACTGGCCAAATCCAATTCACTACCACGGACCTTCAATTATGCACTGGAGCTCTTCACTCCGAACTTATCCGCCTCTTCGTTTTTCAATCTCCACGAACACCTATCATTCTGGGACTGCCTTGGCTAGAGCAGCACAACCCCTCTATCTCATGGTCCGAAGGACAGATTACACAGTGGTCAGAGTTCTGTCATCAGAATTGTCTCGACGCTAGCCCGATCAGAAAGGAGAGGGATTGCACACCTGTCTGTCAGCTTCCTGCAGAGTACCACGATCTCATGGAGGCCTTCAGTAAGATAAAGGCTTCTCAATTACTTCCTCATAGACTGAGTGACTGCCATCGAGCTCCAACCTGGTTCACATCCTCCCAAGGGGAGGGTTTTCCCCTTATCTCAACCTGAAGCTGAGGCCATGAAGTCCTATATTGAGGAGGAACTCGCGAAGGGTTTTATCAGACCATCCACATCACCTGCCTCTGCGGGGTTTTTCTTTGTTAAGAAGGATGGAGGCCTCCGTCCTTGCATTGATTACTGAGGACTCAATGACATCACTATAAAGTTTCGCTATCCCTTGCCCCTAGTCCCTTCAGCTCTGGAACAGCTCTGAAAGGCAAGATATTTCACCAAGCTGGATCTGCGCAGTGCTTACAACCTCATTCTCATCCGTGAGGGTGATGAATGGAAGACTGCGTTCTCTACCACAACTGGGCACTACGAGTATTTTGTTATGCCGTTCGGGCTTGCCAACAGTCCTTCAGTGTTTCAGGCCTTCATCAATGATGTGTTCAGAGACATGTTAAATCGCTGGGTCATTGTTTACATTGACGATATCCTAATTTACTCAGAGTTGTACGAGGATCATGTCAAGCAGGTCCGGGCGGTCTTACAACGTCTCATCGGCCACCAGCTATATGCCAAAGCCGAGAACTGTGCGTTTCATCAGGAGACGGTATCATTCCTTGGATACGTGATCAGTTCAGGAGGGGTGGCCATAGAGGACAAGAAGGTACGAGCCGTTGTCGACTGGCCTCTACCTGCCACCTTAAAAGAACTACAACGCTTTCTAGGATTTGCCAACTTCTATCGGAGATTCATTCGTAACTTCAGCACAGTGGCAGCTCCCATGACTTCTATGACTAAGAAGGGTAGTCAGCGCCTCGAATGGTCCTCAGCAGCCCGTTCAGCCTTCCAGACCCTCAAGGAGAGATTTACAACCTCACCCATCTTGTACCATCCCGACCCAGAACGAGAGTTCATTGTGGAGGTGGACGCATCCAGCACGGGCATTGGGGCAGTTCTCTCTCAACGACATGGTAAACCGCCTAAGTTATACCCTTGCACCTTTTATTCCCGCAAACTCATCCACCAAGCAGAATTACGATGTGGGCGACCGAGAACTTCTTGCCATGAAGGTCGTCTTTGAGGAGTGGCGTCACTGGCTCGAGGGACCCAAACACCCCTTTATTGTACTCACCGATCACGGCAATCTGGAATATCTGAAATCAGCCAGAAGACTCAATCATAGACAGGCAAGATGGTCTCTGTTCTTCACCAGATTTGACTTCATAATAACCTACCGTCCAGGCTCTCAAAACACAAAGGCGGATGCCCTATCTCGACTCTATGAATCAGCCACAATGTCTCCCAGTCAGGAATCCATCATTCTCGCACCCGTTCAATGGGACATAATGACTGAGATCACAGACGCCCAGGGCACCGAACCACCTCCAGCCGAAGCCCCACCTAATCTTACATACGTACCGCAAACTCTACGACAAAGAGTCATCCAGCTAGTTCACTCAACTCCCGGCTCCGGACACCCAGGTATAGCAGCTACCCTTCAGTTATTAAATAATCGCTTCTGGTGGCCCACGCTGCAAGCAGAGACAATCGCCTTCATCCGAGACTGTGCAACCTGCAACATAACCAAATCCTCTCATCAACTGCCTGCTGGCCTCTTACAACCATTACCTGTGTCACAACACCCCTGGTCCCACATAGCCATCGACTTCATAACAGATCTGCCTGCCTCACAGGGTCACACTACCATTCTCACTGTTATCGATCGCTTTTCCAAGGCCTGCCGCCTGATTCCTCTACCCAAACTACCCACTGCTCTTGAGACAGCCGAGGTCCTATTCAATTACGTGTTCAGGTTTTACGGCCTTCCTGAGGACGTGATTTCTGATCGGGATCCTCAGTTCACCTCCCGAGTCTGGTCAGCCTTCTGCCGGCAGCTCAATATCAATGTCAGTCTCACCTCCGGGTATCACCCACAGTCGAACGGTCAGGTGGAACGTCTCAATCAAGAACTCACTAGTTTCCTCCTATCATACTGCCATCGCAATCAGACCGACTGGAGCCGCTACTTACTATGGGCCGAGTATGCACAGAATTTTCTCCGCAAACCTGCGACAGGTATCACTCCATTCCAATGTGTCTTGGGTTTCCAACCCCCATTATTCCCATGGTCCGGGGAACCATCAGAACTTCCAGCCGTGAATTCATGGCTACAACGAAGCGAGGAGACGTGGAATGAGGCTCATGTTCATCTCCAGAGAGCTGTCCATCGGACAAGGGAACAAGCTAATCGCCATCGGCGCGCCAATCTCAACTATCAGCCGGGTCAGTGGGTCTGGTTGTCCACTCGGGATCTTCGTCTCCGGTTACCCTGCAAGAAGCTCAGTCCTAGATACGTGGGTCCATTCAAAATCCTCAGACAAATAACTGCTGTTTCATTCCGTTTAGCTTTGCCTGCCCATTATCGTATCTCACCCACTTTTCATGGCTCTTTGCTCAAGCCTGCTGGTGGTCTGAGAGGAGCGGAGGACCAGGAGGAGGCTGGTGACCAGAGTCCCTCCCATCACCATAGACGGCGAGGAGGCATACCGAGTTCGGGAGATTCTGGACTCTCGTCGCCGGGGCAGAATTATCCAGTACCTAGTGGACTGGGAGGGGTACCGTCCGGAGGAACGGTCCTGGGTCAATGCAGAGGATATTCTGGATCCCTCGCTTACCA
>NW_015507137.1:44816-86591 GCF_001515645.1 Sinocyclocheilus grahami
TGAGTAAGTCTTTTTTATTAACCTACTTGTATTAGTTTTCACTTAACTTGTACACATTTTACTAGTTAGACTTTCTCCAAACTATAATTCCTGACTGTATAATCAAGTGAAACATTATGAAGTTTCATTCACATCATCTAAATGTCATGATACCAGGATGTTTTTTATGTTCTATAACAGACAGAAATATGATATAAAAGTAATATGAGTTATAATGTCACTAGCCTAATGTCAGTAAGAATGATTAGTCAAAACTTTACTGTGATAGGATATTCTCTGTTCATGAATATAGCCATACATGTTTATAATTATAGTTTTTGGATTGTATAGGCCTACATACAAAGCATGCTTGTGTTTATGAATGTAACTAAGCTTCTGTTCATGAATATCTGCTCTGGTGTAAATATTTTGAATGTGTTATACCCATGTCTTATGGAGTAATGATGCTGAAATGTTTGAAACCGTTTTAATTTTCGTTTAGGACTGTGGCTGCATCACCGGCATCTTGCACAAGAAAGGCACACGCATGTCGTTCAGTTTTGAGTTCGCTGGAAAATCACACTGAGTAAGTGCACAGTATAGTAATTGTATTATTCCCAGAATATGTGGTAATATTATTTGTGGTTGATAGTGTTAAAATGTTAGAATTGGCATTGTTTTCTCATGAAGTATGCATACTATACTAAGGTACTGTGGGGAATACACCACTCTTGCCTTCACCTGCATCTCTCATAGGAAGGGGGCACTCGTTCAGTTTTCAACTCCATAACTCCATTCAGAGTAAGTGTGCATTCACTATTTTACTGATGTTACTTTCATTTGATTTAGTTACTTCGTGGTAAAATATTAAAATATGGTGGTAATTGTGTTCTTTGTTTAGATAAATTAGTACTAGTATCAGTGAACATCACAATAATGTTAATCATGTAGTTTGTGTAAACAGCATGCTGGCTTTTTTATTTCAGATGTGAGAATAACAGTGCAAAAGAACCTGTTGCAAAGAGAGCCAAAGCAAATAAGCAGCCCACTTGGTCATGGAAACCAGAGACTGACGTTGACATGTTCCACAAGCTCTGAGATTCCTGCCCCGCACAAGAGCCTGGACCACAGCTAAGACCATGTGATGCACACACTCCCAAAATGATGTGATAGTTATATATATTCTAAATAAACTACAAACAAAAAAATAGATACATTTCTTTTTCCCTCATTATTTCTTGTAGCAATTCCCTCTCAGTCACACACCTGACAGCTCATTATGCAGCTCATTATGCAGCTCATTATGCAGCTCATTATGCAGCTCATTATGCAGCTCATTATGCAGCTCATTATGCAGCTCATTATGCAGCTCATTATGCAGCTCATTATGCAGCTCATTATGCAGCTCATTATGCAGCTCATTATGCAGGCCTTTGTCTTCTCAGGTGTGAATCACTCATTATACATGACCATTCACGCCCCCTCGCATATTCCTTTTCTACACAAAAAGTGTCTTAGAAAATTTAAATCAATATATTGTTTTCTGTGAGTGAGTAAACAAGATGATTTTCACATCATTCTGATGCAAAAACTCTAGACTTCAAGATCTGTTCTCAATAGTCCTGTGAACAAATGTTCTGTATGTGTTTTATGGCCTTATTTCAGTGACTTTAAAATTTTAGTTTTTCACTAAGCACGCATAAACGTTGTTTTCTCAAAAACACAATCACATACATACATGCTGCTCACATATTATTGTAGCCCAGTTTGTGCTGATTATGGTGCTACTAAACTTAGTCATTAAAATGTTTATTAGCAACTGAAAAAAGCACAAATGTCAGGACATGTCAAAACTTCTCCAGGGCCCAAAACACACTCAGACCCCAGATTTCAGTGACTTTAAAATTTAAGTTTTTCACTAAGCACGCATAAACGTTGTTTTCTCAAAAACACAATCACATACATACATGCTGCCCACATATTATTGTAGCCCAGTTTGTGCTGATTATGGTGCTACTAAACTTAGTCATTAAAATGTTTATTAGCAACTGAAAAAAAGCACAAATGTCAGGCATGTCAAAACTTCTCCAGGGCCCAAAACACCCTCAGACCCCAGAGGGTTAAAGACCATGCATGGTTTTCAAAGAGATGCCCTACAATAGCGCAGCAGACATTTCTGAGCGTTTTCCCTGTGTTGTATACCTGTTGATTACCTGGACTGTTTACTTGTTTACGATTGCTTGCTGCCTACCTATTCTGACCCTGCCTGCCTTGTTGATTCATGCCATTGATTGTCTGCTGCCTGTCTCGACCCTTATTACGAATACTGTTTTACGATTCTGTCCACCCTTCGTTGTTTCTAATGCCAGTTAACGATTTATGCCTGTATGACCTGCCTTGTGAACTAATAAAGCTGCACATGGATCCTAACGCCACTGCCTCTCTGTTACAATAACATTATTCTCTATTTGTATACAAGCCATTAGGAGCAATGAAGCGCATACTTCTGACGCTGTGTGCAGCTGAATCAACTGCACACTCATCACAGCTAATGAAAACATAATTTTAGAAATAAACCAAAGTGATATTGAGATTACGCCACTGGATATGGCGAACCCCGGTTGAAATGCATACACAAGAATGCCTATTTCATTTAACCTGTTCTCATATCTGTTACTATCAGCGTGTCCTCAGAGTGATTTACATGCTCTACATACTCTAGACTGCGTGTTGCTCCAGCTGTATAAACACAGATGTGTAAATGCTGCTGCAAATATGCTTAATATTTCGCTCCTGCATAAGGTGCAAAACTGCTAACATCACTTAGTTTAACTTGTTATAGTTGCTATTTTTTTAATTCAGTTAGGCAGACCACGTAAAATACACAGCAATATGGATTAAAAGAGCATTCACTTATCTTAGATGTGGATTTCAGATGTTTCTGAAGCATGCTGCAACTGTTTGATTTGCGAGCAGCGATGCGTTAGGAGAGATACTGAAAGAATGGAATTAAATGGACCGCTGTGATAAGCGTCACTGGATTGGTACACATCAGGAACAGCTGACGATCAGCTGATACGAGCTTGTCTGACGTGGCCTGCCTGAAACGCGATGCTTGATTTTTATAAAATAATATGTCATTAATAACAGAGGTTCACTTTTGTGATTTGGTATGATTGCATTCACACCAGAAGCGAACCATACCGGAGTTCACATGAACTGTACCCCAGACCACCCTTTTTAAGCAGACTCTGGTACAGTTCGCGGGTGCGCATCCGAGTTCGGAAGACAGCGTTCACATCATCCAAATGAACCGAACTCTGATGTCAATCGAACCAGTGTAACCCGCATCAAAAGTGCCAGTGTGAAAGCACCCTAAATATCTTGCATTTAAAGATCAATATTACTCAAAAATCATACAATCCTCATCAATAGTGACATTAAAACATATTTTAGATTTAATATTAAGAAATTTGCATCATACACAAGTAAACTAATTGTACTCCAAATAAAGTTTAATTGTAATTTTTATATCAGTAAGTCTTGAGCAGTGTTACTGTAATTAAATTACTTATCCACTGTAAAAGTAAAGTAAGGGATTACTGTTCATTTAAAAGTAATGTAATTACAGTTCCTTATAAAGTAAGAGTTAAATACTGTAAATAATTTCAACAGTTCTAAAATCAATATTTACATTTATCGTCGAATGCAGCCTCTTTAACCATCTGCGCACTGGCGCATTCATTTGCAGTTATTCCTGATAACAGAGAAAATAACCTATAATACTCAGCATACAGATAAGACTAAAATCAGTCAAATCTGTAATGGGTCTACTTTTATTTGTGTACACTCACAATAACAACAAAACATTGTAAAATAAAGAAAACACACTTTCTGCCATCTCGGCCTCCGTGAACTTCTTTCTGAAACATGTCTGAAAACGAAACTAGCAAATACTTGACACACAGATGTGAGAAATATGTCTACACAAAACTTGAAGTGTCTACTTTTAAATGAACAAATTAAAATCGAAAACTAATATTCTCTGATTATGTAAGCCATATGAAACCAATGCGACGTACAGTCTTTCCCGTCTGAGCTCATTATCTGCAGCCATACCTGCGCGCATAAGCTCTCATCACCTAGATACAAAAAACATATAACAAAAAACAAAAAAAAAATCAAGATTCATCTACTTTTCATAATTTTTGGAAGAAGACTCGCTATGAGGAATAAGCCGGAAATTTACCTCAGAAGAACAGCGTGATCTGACGTGGCTTTATTCAGCGGAGGATATCATTTCTGTAATGTATTCTTACTTATATTAGTTAATGTGTTATTTTCACATAAACTTGTACGCATTAAACTAATTGGGCTTTAAAAATCTTGCTAAACTGAAATGTGTGAAAGCGAGCAAAACATAATACACATTCAGATAAACAGGAAACTTTTTGTATTACAGCCTCGGACCACAATCTCATAAAAGTGCAGATGCACAACTAACAAAGTGCAGTTAAAGAAAATCAATGCTTTCAGCTTAAAATCTCTATTCATATCGTGTGTGTGTGTGTGTGTATGAAAATTGTGTGCATATTTTAAGCCAAGACTACATCTTACTTAGACTATTTAATGCTTTCAGCAATATGCCACAGTTTGCTTCTATGTTTTTTCAAGAGACGGATACTTTTGTGAAATTATCATGGTTTAAGATTTTCTGAAAGATCTGATTACCTCTCCAGGGCGGATTTTGATGTAGAAATTACTCCTTTTGTAAGAGATCTTGAGGATCTTTGGCCAGGCAAAACGATTGATTCTCAGCCTGTCACGGTAAATCAATAGACCATTGGCACACACGCCCAGCATTAAGTCAATCCCTTCTGAATCCTGCCTCAGAAAGAATTGGTGATTATTAAAGGCACAGTCAGCTAAATTACATAACTTCTACTGCAAGAAGTTTGCCTAATACTATGTTAGTAAATATTTTTTACAAAACATTTAAATGTTGAGTGTATGATTTCTATATTCACTAATGGCACTAATTACAAGCTACTTGCTGTTGTAGTGTCTATAACAGTTGTAGTTACAGATTGTACCACGTGCTTTTTATGTACCTTAGCATGATGCAGGTCAACACCGTACATGGAGAGTTTCTTTGCATTTTCCAAGAAATTAATTTCCGCCTCGGCAGGTGTCATTCCCCTGAGAAAAAGGAAGAAAATAACCATTCTGGTTATCCAAAGGTGCCCCTGACAGTCACATGTGTGCATTTCCCAGCATTTACAACAGCTTCAAACATAGCTGCATAGCTGCAGCTCCATACAGAATGTACAATCAGGACTGATTTATTCATTAAAGAACTGATATATTTATTAAAAGTTTTATAATAAAATTTTAAGAAATCAATTAGAACTATTCTGAAACAGTACAGAATATTTGTTAATATTTGGTAATATTATGCATCCTATCCATTGTCCAACTGCCTTTCCTATGTATGGTTTACAGGCATGCTGGAGCCCATCCCAGCACCTCAGGCCATAGGCAGGGAACATTACATATACTGGTTGTATTATTAATATAATCTGTAATATAATCTCTTTTGCATTAAACAAGAACTGTAAAATCTCTCTGAAATAAATACAGTCTGTAATATCTCTCTCAGACCTGTAAGTTCTATGTAGTTCCATCACCCTTTCCTCCAGTTCACGAGTTTGGTTGGGGGCAAAGTGGAAGTCACTAACGTAGTCGGAGCCATGGTCATCTTGGTCAAAGTCTCCCAGTTCTGCCTGCACGGTGTAGGAACCCAGCAAAGCATGTGTGACAAAGGAACAGGGCAGACGGCCAGAGAGGATGTCATTTCGCAGCTGCAAACACAGGTAGTACCTGGAACAGAGAATATCTCCTAAAAGTATAAATTTTGTCATATTCTTATTTTCGTAGTTAATGCCTGACCTGTAGAAAAGCTGAGCGGTCTTCAGAATGACATACTATCATAATACATTTCAGTATTTTTTTTGTTTACTTCGCAGAGCATGCAAATCTTCTAGAAATTTAAATTAAAATAAACAATAACCTGGAAACAATATAGTCCATGATTTTGGTATCTCTTTTGTGATGGGAATGTCATTTGGAATGCCAAATTTTAAGATTTTTACACAATGTAATCCAATGTAATGTAAACATGTAATGCAATTATGCCTTGCAACTTACAATGTTTATTGTGACATACTGCAATGTTTATTATTACATTGGCCAATAATCATGTTGGCTTGGCTGATTAAAGGGCATATATTATGCCCCTTTTTACGAGATGTAATAAATGTCTCAGGTGTCCTTTAAATGTGTTTGTAAAGTTTCAACTCCAAAATACCCAACAGATCATTTATAATTTTACATGCTGTAAATGCCCATTTTTTTACAGAAGCAAAAACATGCTGTTTTCATGCATGTATCTTTAAATGCAAATGAGCTGTTGTCCCCCTCTCTGCCAAAATAAAACAGCTTGGTTTTGATTATCATGACATTGCAGTTCTTTGCCATTCTTTGACAGTTTATTATTTGCATGCATTTTAAAATCATATCAGTTTAAAATTCTGATATATGGTTTTCTGAGAGCACACATCTGAAACGAATGCCCAGAATTGTCCATTGAACTGTCCACCAACTTGCACCATGTCTGCACAACTAGCATGACACTAAACAGAAAAATTGCAGTATGCCTAACATGGAAAGTAAAAGAGAACAAAAGATTGTGGCGGAACGGGAAAAGGCGTAACTGGGAAAATGAAACCAAAACAATTGTCCTGACCGCCAGCGAATAGGAACGGGAGCCTAATTTGGGAAGGAAGTGATGTGGCTATATGTAGTGGAACAGAATCAAAGGATGGCGGGTTAGTGGAGAGTGGAGAAGGAAGAAGTCGAGAGTGTCTAGAGTGAAAGTTTACCGGGTTCAGCGGAGCGCACACTCACGCACTCTGTAATGCTGGAGCGAGCGCCGGAGGGTTTTAAAGAGGTCATTATCCGAGCGGCAGGACTAGCGCAGAGGCGGGTGAGGTTTCAGGAGCGGCAGGGAAGTGTCTGTACCTGGATGCCTTTTCCTTGGAGAAAATCCACCTCCGCTGTTTGAAAAAACTGTTTCCCCAAGTTCATGAGCGGCCGGTCGGATGGCTCATGGCTTCCCGTAACACACATCAGCACTCACCCAAAGTTCGCCCGCACATACCGTACCGTACAACTTCCTTATGTGAGTATTTTCTTTTCCATCTTAAGATATTAATTCGTCGAATGGTCTGGGCGACTGGAATTAATCTTGTTTGTATTCCTTTGTTTTCTTCCCTCCTTTTTTATCGGTTTTGAATTGTAACTGAGCACGGACTATCGAAACTGCTGAGGTGAATGCAGAGTTAGACTGGAGTCTCGCAATACTACCAATTTATTGTATAGTTTGTTTTTTGACTGATGGATGTGTAATGTATGTTCACCTTCGTGTGAACTAATTCTTAGTTTTTTTTTGTCTTGTGAAAAATACATACGTTCAACTGAACTGAAAACTATTTTCCCCTGAGAATTTATTTCCTGCTTTGCATTATATTCTCTGCTGGTGGGATTTTGTATGTAATGGGTGGTTTTGAACGGCTATCTGGGTTTAACTACTTTTGACAGGCTTATTCCTGTCTGGCGGCCGAACATTTTGAGTTGGTAAACTTATATTTTTGTTACTAAACCTGGTTACCTGGGTGCCACCACCGTTACAGAAATGGCGCCCGAACAGGGAGATCATTTCTTTCAATATAAACACTTGGGAATCTACCATTTTTATAAGGCAGCAGCTATTTATAATATTGGCAATTACCTGCACTTCAGAACTGTAACAGTATGCAATAATAACGTATTGAGTGTAAATTATTATTTTAGCCTAATTCAAATTATTATGCCACCTTATTGGGACAATATAAGCCCTCCCTACACCTACACTAACCCTACCCAATACTTTATTTAAACTTTTCGATTATTTCCCTCATTTTTATTGAAAATAAATGCCTTTCTGACGTGAGATTTGAAAAGGAAGAAAGAAAAATGGCAAAAGGTGGATTCGAACTTGATCGCATAAAAAAACAGCACGCTCTTTACCGTCTATGCCACTGGAGATGCTGTTAGACTAATGTCTAGTGTTGACAAGCCAAATCACACATTGGTGGGCAGAGTTAGTGGAAATAGCCTCTGCCAACAAGGCTGGCTATTTGCACTTACTATAAATAGACACCCCATTTTCATAAAATGGAGATTTGCAGTATGCAAAATTTGGAAAGCCAGAATATCGAGACCATACGGTGGCCGAAAAGTGCAAAACAAATCACAATTCTGAAAACAAAATAACAAATTACAAACGCAAATGCAAATCTAAAAAACTAAATAACAATTCAGAAAACACAACAACAATTCCGAAACAATTATAACAAGTCAGAAAATACAATGACAAATCCGAAAACAAAATAAGCCAGAAAACACAACGACAAATCCTCCAAAACACAATCAGACTTATCCAGTGCAGATCCTCCAGCAACGCTATCAACATTTAAGAGGCATTCTTCTGCAGGAGTTTCAAAAGGTTAAATCTATATTACTAGTGGGAGCTGATCATCCTCCCCTTCTTTGCTCCAAAGAGCGAGTACGTTTCGGTCCTCCGAAATATTCTCTTGTTTTAAGAATATTTTACTTACCCCACTGGCAGATAATTTTACTTGTTTTACGTAAAATGCACTTAATTTAGATTTCCCCCCCTGGAAACAAGACTAAATATCTTAAGTCAATTGGCTTATCTAGTAAAAGTATCTTGATTTTTTAGATATTTTGACTAGAAATAAGATAAGCCATTTTTGCAGTGTATTGTAGGATTTTTCACAACCTGCCCCAGAAACTGAGGCCTCTACCTCAGTGGGCTTCAAAAGGAATGTGAACAAGTTAATGCTTTAAACCTTTCAAATAAATTACAGCCAGTCCTGTGCCTGTATTAAGTCATGCCATTTGTGATTTGATTTGCCTTAAAGGAGTCATATGATGCGATTTTAAATTTTTCCTTTCTCTTTGGAGTGTTACAAGCTTTTGGTGCATAAAGAAGATCTGTAAAGTTGCAAAGACTAAAGTCTCAAATCCAAAGAAATATTCTTTATAAAAGTTAAGTCAACCACGCCTACCTAAAACGGCTCATTCTAATACGCCCCCACATGTCTACGTCACGATGTGGGAAGATTTGTATAACGCCGTCCAAATGTTCACACAAAGAAAGAAGGCGTAACTTTTATTCTCGCTGTAGTATTGTTGTTGCCGCCATATCGTGGAGACGCGGTGTGCTTTGTTGTGAATGCGAAACTAATTTGTCTAGCCTTCCAAAAGAGGACGATATCCGCTTCGTCATGCCTAGAGCTGATCCGTGCTGGTCGCTGAGGAAATACATCAACTTATTGCTGTGAATCGCCAGATCGGCTTTCACCTTGGACGAAGCGCCCGGGGTCGTCACATGTGGTTGCCGCAAGCCCGCTGGCCGCTCCTTCGTCGAATCTGCCGGCCTCGCCGTTCTCAAGCCCGCCGGCCGTTCCTCACTCTGGCCTGCTGGCCACCGCTCACTCTAATCTGCCGGCCTCTTCTCACTCTAACCCGCCGGCCTCCGCTCACTCAAGCCTGCTGGCCTCCGCTCACTCAAGCCCGCCGTGTGTGATGCTGTGTGTTTGGTTGTGAAAGCGAAACTACTTTGTTTGGCCTTCCAAAAGAGCACACGACTAGAAATCAGTGGTTAAGTTGTATTTACAACCCTGTTCCAGAACAGTTCAACCCAAATATTCAGATGTGTGCAGCATATTTTATGGAGGACTGTTTCCTGGCAGAGTAGACTGCAATGCCGGCTGTTCTGACTCACAGACTGTAAGTACTTATTTATTTTTAAAGAATTTGCCACTGACGATTCAAACGAGAGTTTTGAGCAGTGTAGAGTAGCGCTTGTTGTTTGCAGACATGGTTTTATGTTTCCCCGGCATGATGCTATGCAACAAATGCCTCGTTTATAATGGGTTTTAATGTTTTTGTCTTGTCGCTCCGGCCGGGACAAGGCATCAAAATATGGCAAGGGGCGTAACATTTCCGTCACACGCTGGAGGTATTCGGCCAATCACAACGCACTGCCGATCACAAATGCAGACATGGTTTTATGTGTACGCGGCGTGATGCAACGCAACGTAATGCATAAAAAGACAGTATAAGTCATTATAATCTGTAATTATGTCCCCACTGGATGTAACAAATGTCTCATTTGTAATGGGTTTTAATGTTTTTGTCTTGTCGCACCGGGACATGGCATCACAGTATGGTAAGGGGCGTAACATTTCAGTCACATGCTTGAGGTATTCGGCCAATCACAACGCACTGGATAGCTGACCAATCACAGCACACCTCACTTTTCAGAACGATGAGCTTTGTAAAAATCGACTCGTTTTAGAAAGGTGGGGCATAGAGGAGAAACAATAATGTATAGTATGTGGAAAATAATGTGTTTTTTTAACCTTAAACCGCATAAACACATTTCATTACACCAAATACACAAAATAATGTTCTTTTTAGCAACATCATATGACCCCTTTAAGTTCAGTCACATGCTTGAGGTATTCGGCCAATCACAACGCACTGGATAGCTGACCAATCACAGCACACCTCACTTTTCAGAACGATGAGCTTTGTAAAAATCGACTCGTTTTAGAAAGGTGGGGCATAGAGGAGAAACAATAATGTATAGTATGTGGAAAATAATGTGTTTTTTTAACCTTAAACAGCATAAACACATTTCATTACACCAAATACACAAAATAATATTCTTTTTAGCAACATCATATGACCCCTTTAAGAAAACTTGTAATGATTTTCTGTGGTGGAATTATGTTTCAGGTGGAAACTGACTCAGTCAGGGCCCTTTACAAAAGGAGCCTAGAATTGGACTGCACACTAAAGGAGCTGGACTATGAGCTGAGGAGCCTCCAAATTAAAAAAATTTAATTGGAGATCAAACACCTGGAAAAACAGATCTCAGTATGTAAATTTACTAATCCAAGCAACACATTAGTATGAACACTGAATACTTATTAATGCAACTTTCTCTTTCTGCCTCCCTAGCCACATAAACCATAAAACCATTTGAGACCTATCTGCAGTTTCAATGTGCTTTTATTAAGTAAAATATTGTATGGTGATTGCATCTTTGACAGCTGCGCCAGCTGGGTGGTCACGTGTGATCGGGTCAATTTCATCGGGGAGAAGCTGGTTTTGTGGTGGTACTCGCTCCTTTCTGATAGTGGCTATATTGTGCAGAATGGCACATGCAACCACTATCTGTGATGCCCGCTCTGGTGACACCCTTAACCGCCGAAGCCAGTTGAAAGTTTAGGATGCCAAAGGTCATCTCGATCTTGACCCTGGATTTACTGAGGGCCACATTGAAGAGGTTTTGTGGCCTTGTCTGAGGGTCAGGATCAGTGTTCCCTCAAATTTTTTTTTCTTGCTGAGCAAAACTTTTCTCTATTGGGCGGACATTTCGGCCACCTGAGCAAAAACATATACAAATTTTTTAATTAATACCTTTATTCAGCAAGGATGTGTTAAATGGATAAAAAGTGATAGTAAAGACTTATATTGCTAGAAAATATTTATATTTTTAATAAATGCTGTTCTTTTTAACTTTTTATTAGTCTAATCAAAGAATCAAAAGAGCACAATAAAAAAAATATTAAGCAGCACAACAGTTTCAACACGGATAATAAATCAGAATATTAGAATGATTTCTGAAGGACCATGTGACACTGAAGACAGGAGTAATGATGCTGAAAATTCTGCTTTGCTTCACCAGGAATACATTATATTTTAAAATACATTAAAATAGGAAAAAAATATTAGAAATTGCAATAGCCTAATAGTTCACAATAGTACTGTTTTTTTTCTGTATTTTTGATCAAATAAATACAGCCTTGATGAGCATAAGTGACTCCATTAAAAAACAAGGTCAATTATTTATTAGGTTTATAATATAGGCCTAATATAATATAATATAACATCAAAACAAACTGAAGCATTTAAACTGAGATCTGCAAGTTAAATATTTTCAAAGAAAAAAAAACGTGAACGTGAATTCTTCTATAGCTATCTAAACATCCCTATGAAGTACAGTTTTCACAATACACCTGTGTGTGACTGTAAATAACTCTGAGTTTTGTTACCGTTCTGTGCCCATCATCCGCTATTTCCAGCACTTAATCAAGCCACTCTTCTTTAAAACACGAGGACGTTTTATTTCACGTCATTGCGTTTGCGTTGGTTCTCGATTTGAGCTACTTCGTCCGCAACCACTGAAGTATTCGGTTTCTACAGCGACTCATTTGGCGCACATCATTCTCTTTCTATGAAACCTGTAAACAGCATTCACCGTTTCTAACTCTATAGCGACATCAACTTTATAGTGGTTTACCCGATCATTGCAATTCTTTCGTTTTTACTTGAATACAATCAAATGGCTTTCCCAGCCCATTTTTGCGTGTGCGCGGCACATTATTTCTTCAGCGCGGCCGTGGTGGAAGAAGTGCGCGGCCGCGCGCGCGCGCAGCTTAGAGGGAACATTGGTCAGGATAGGGGGTTAGTAAAAATCTCTGGCATGCATAACCCCTGTCTCCTACCAACAGGCCATCAAAAAGCCCTGTCACAGAACAGAAAAGGGGAAAATTTTATAAGTTTTACAAGCTTTTCACTAACATTTTTTTTTTCAGTATCTTATTGAAAACATATTTAATTTGAATAATTCAGTGCTTGCCAAACACAAGTTACTTCCTTTTTACTTTTAATGAAAAAAAACAGATGTCTTTATGGTACTGTTTGTCAACTCTGTTGCAGACTAATTAGCCACTGTGTAGAAATAACAATAAATCATAACAGGAAAAATCCTTCTTGTTTCATTAGACAAACAGTCCTTACATTCCAACACTTGAAACTGAGATAATATTTCACCTATGCATACCTTTAAAAAAAACTAAAACAAAACTATGTCTTCGCAGAACCATCCACTTGGAGCAAATATTTTTCATCTGAAAATGTATTATATACAATATCCAGTTAAAAAAAGAGAAATGTTGTTGAAATATTATAAGGGTGCAAAAATAAATCAATAATGTTTATTAGGATTTTAAACAAATGTATTGTTTTTTTGTGAAAATAGTTGATAAACAGAGTTGATCCTTTAAGTAACAGAATTGTAAAGTAACAGAATTGATAATTGTCCAATGGACTGTCAATTATGTTACTGCATTGTCAGCATTGTTACTCTACCTTGGTAACAGAGTTTGACAGTAACAGAATTGACAATTTTCTTTATATTTTGCCAAAAACTAAAAGACTTTTAAATAACACAAAGTGTGATCAATGAAAAAATCTGTTTTCCTTTTGATATTGTGGTAACAGATTTGACACTTTATAACATAACTATTGGAGTAAGAACTTTTAGATTAAAATATTTTCTTAGAGCGAGCACATAGACTTTTCAGTGCTTCAGTGCTTCACAGTGAGGGAAAGTGACATAATTTACTTTATCTTACATAGTTGTGGGCGATAATTCCACTAATTTAAAGGTTTAAAGGCGTATGGTAACAGAGTTGATGCAAGATTTACGGACACACATTTTTATAAGAAAAATGTTATTTAAAAAAAAATAATAATGTTGTATAATTAGGTAAATGACTCTTTTATATGGCTTTTATAAATAAAATGAATGAAATATTACAAAAAGAAAAGTACAATAAAATATTTTGATTACACGATACATGATGGAAAAAATGCACTGACTAATTCGGACAACAAGAAATCATGATTTTCAGCTATTTAAGACACTTTTTTTGCAAAAAAATATATTGTTATGGACTGTAACATCTTGTAATTCATAACAATGAGCAACACAGTATTAAAATATCACTCATGTTTAGTACACCTACCTGAACATTGAGGCTGTGAAAGAACTTTCTATTCACAAAATCTGCCTCATGTTCTCCAAGAACGAAGTGCTCATCTAACAATTTGTGTGGAGATATCCACAGGATTTGGTAGAAAAGGTGAAGCCATTGCAACAGACACTGGGATATGTGACGTCACCTATATGTTTCTTTGATCACAGCTGATTGGTCAAATTTCAGTCTGAGATCTCGAATCCAGAACATAACCTGCAGGTTAGCAGTGCAGCATAAGATACCATGGCGACAAACACAGATTAAAGCCGAGCTACCTTCATAGTACTTAAAACCCAGAGTTGCCTTGCCTTGCCTTACCAAATAAGCCAGGTTTATTTTGGTTAGTCTGACTTATTTTGAACCAAATCAACTGACAATAAATCAGACTAACTGGATTAAACCTGGCTTAAACAGTTCTACTCTGCTATCATTGAGTCTGTCCTGTGTTCATCCATAACTGTCTGGTTTGGTTCAGCAACCAAATCAGACATCAAGAGACTACAACGGACAGTCAGGACTGCTGAGAGGATTATTGGTGCCCCTCTGCCCAGCCTCCAAGATCTTTACATCTCCAGAGTGAGGAAAAGGGCTAAAAAAATCAACAGGCCATCAAAAAGCCCTGTCACAGAACAGAAAAGGGGAAAATTTTATAAGTTTTACAAGCTTTTCACTAACATTTTTTTTTTCAGTATCTTATTGAAAACATATTTAATTTGAATAATTCAGTGCTTGCCAAACACAAGTTACTTCCTTTTTACTTTTAATGAAAAAAAACAGATGTCTTTATGGTACTGTTTGTCAACTCTGTTGCAGACTAATTAGCCACTGTGTAGAAATAACAATAAATCATAACAGGAAAAATCCTTCTTGTTTCATTAGACAAACAGTCCTTACATTCCAACACTTGAAACTGAGATAATATTTCACCTATGCATACCTTTAAAAAAAACTAAAACAAAACTATGTCTTCGCAGAACCATCCACTTGGAGCAAATATTTTTCATCTGAAAATGTATTATATACAATATCCAGTTAAAAAAAGAGAAATGTTGTTGAAATATTATAAGGGTGCAAAAATAAATCAATAATGTTTATTAGGATTTTAAACAAATGTATTGTTTTTTTGTGAAAATAGTTGATAAACAGAGTTGATCCTTTAAGTAACAGAATTGTAAAGTAACAGAATTGATAATTGTCCAATGGACTGTCAATTATGTTACTGCATTGTCAGCATTGTTACTCTACCTTGGTAACAGAGTTTGAGAGTAACAGAATTGACAATTTTCTTTATATTTTGCCAAAAACTAAAAGACTTTTAAATAACACAAAGTGTGATCAATGAAAAAATCTGTTTTCCTTTTGATATTGTGGTAACAGATTTGACACTTTATAACATAACTATTGGAGTAAGAACTTTTAGATTAAAATATTTTCTTAGAGCGAGCACATAGACTTTTCAGTGCTTCAGATCTTAACAGTGAGGGAAAGTGACATAATTTACTTTATCTTACATAGTTGTGGGCGATAATTCCACTAATTTAAAGGCAAAGTATGGTATGGTAACAGAGTTGATGCAAGATTTACGGACACACATTTTTATAAGAAAAATGTTATTTAAAAAAAAAATAATAATGTTGTATAATTAGGTAAATGACTCTTTTATATGGCTTTTATAAATAAAATGAATGAAATATTACAAAAAGAAAAGTACAATAAAATATTTTGATTACACGATACATGATGGAAAAAATGCACTGACTAATTCGGACAACAAGAAATCATGATTTTCAGCTATTTAAGACACTTTTTTTGCAAAAAAATATATTGTTATGGACTGTAACATCTTGTAATTCATAACAATGAGCAACACAGTATTAAAATATCACTCATGTTTAGTACACCTACCTGAACATTGAGGCTGTGAAAGAACTTTCTATTCACAAAATCTGCCTCATGTTCTCCAAGAACGAAGTGCTCATCTAACAATTTGTGTGGAGATATCCACAGGATTTGGTAGAAAAGGTGAAGCCATTGCAACAGACACTGGGATATGTGACGTCACCTATATGTTTCTTTGATCACAGCTGATTGGTCAAATTTCAGTCTGAGATCTCGAATCCAGAACATAACCTGCAGGTTAGCAGTGCAGCATAAGATACCATGGCGACAAACACAGATTAAAGCCGAGCTACCTTCATAGTACTTAAAACCCAGAGTTGCCTTGCCTTGCCTTACCAAATAAGCCAGGTTTATTTTGGTTAGTCTGACTTATTTTGAACCAAATCAACTGACAATAAATCAGACTAACTGGATTAAACCTGGCTTAAACAGTTCTACTCTGCTATCATTGAGTCTGTCCTGTGTTCATCCATAACTGTCTGGTTTGGTTCAGCAACCAAATCAGACATCAAGAGACTACAACGGACAGTCAGGACTGCTGAGAGGATTATTGGTGCCCCTCTGCCCAGCCTCCAAGATATTTACATCTCCAGAGTGAGGAAAAGGGCTAAAAAAATCACCTTGGACCCCTCACACCCAGCCCACTCTCTCTTCGAACTGTTGCCTTCTGGTTGGCGCTACAGAGCACTGACCACCAGAACAGCCAGGCACAAGAACAGTTTTTTCCCACAGGCTATATTCAGTCTTAACAATTAATCTTTCATAATTATACATCGTCCATCACAACTAACATAGTATATTTATATTAAACTGCACACTTTGTAAATAACTTCTATTTCTGTATATAGTACATTATTCAATTTTTCTTTTTTTTATTATATTAGTTTTATATTACATCCCTACTGTGTTATTCCTATGTATGTCTACACTATCATGTATGTCTGCACTATGTTTGTACTTTCTTCTACACTGGAAGCTCCTGTCGTCAAGTCAAATTCCTTGTGTGTGTAAACATACTTGGTAATAAAGCTCTTCTGATTCTGATTCTGATTATTTGGTAAAATTGTTTTATGAAACAGGCCCCAGGTTTCTTTGGTAAACCTTTTGGAGTTTCTTTCGGTCTCCTCCTCCCTTTTTAAAGTGTAAGCGACATTTGAATACCTCATTCATTCATTCACGCTGCAAAATTGCTTTTCTTACTTAGTATTTTTGTCTTATTTCAGGTACAAATATCTAAAAAAATAAATAAATCTAAAATGGCACTCAAGTCTATATGCCGCTGAGACCTAGTAGTAAGGATCCCAATGCTACAGTTCTCAAATGTCTGGAGGAAGTAAAGCTGTGGATGGCTGAGAATCTCGTTCAATTGAATGAAAACAAAACAGAAATGATTATTTTTGGTCATACAGTTTGTAGCCAGATGATAAAATATAACTTAGGCCCATGGAAGGGGTACATGCAGGATCAAGTAAAGAATTTGGCAGTCATTTTTGATTTGTCTCTTACATTTGATCGACAGATAAAGACGGTGGTTCATAATTGTTTCTTCTATTTAGGGACAATAGCCAAATTGAAACCAATTTTGTAAGTCAGTGACCTGGAAAAAGTCGTCCATGTCTATATTTTTTTCCCCGTTTAGATTATTGTAGTTATCTTTATGTAGGTACTTGCCAAACATATGTTGCTCACTTGCAGCTGGTAAAAAATGCTACTGCAAGGATGATAATGAATGCTAGGAAAGCTGATTATGTTTTTAAAGCACTCCACGGAATGGCGCCAGAATACTTAGCTGAGTTTATTAAGCCCTACAGGCGTAATATTAAGATTATCGAACAAGTTTCTCTTAATTCCCTGAGCACCCCCACCCCCCCCATCCCCCCATGGAAATAAGACTATATACCTTATGTCATTTTTTCTTATGTAGAAAATTCATCTTGATTTAAGAATCTTCAGATAGTTTGAATGGAAACAAGAAGACAAAAATTCTAAGTAAGAAAAGCATTCCTTTTGCAGTGCAGGTACATTCATTGCGCATATTTTCATCATGCAGACACCATCAAAGGATCCTGTAGACGAGGAGGCTGCATAAATTCATAGGGAGTTGTTGTTGTTGTTTTTTTGCCCATATTCACATGCATATTTATTTGAGTGGTACCACTTAAAGGGTCATCAGGTGCCCATTTTCCACAAGTTGATATAATTCTTTATGAAAAGTCTATAACATACTTTGGTTAAAATTTCTCAATAGTAGTGTAAAACAACACCCTTTTTACCTTGCCAAAAACAGCTCTGCAAACAGCAACCCATTTTAGTGCATGTTTCTTTAAATGCTAATGAACTCTGCTCGCACAATGTCGCTTACACCCTGTCTTCAAAAACAAACGTAATCCTGAAGATGATCAGACTTCAGTGGCTCAAATGTCGGGAGTAAATGATGACTGCTATGTTCATTATTGCATCTAACAACAAAACACCTCAAACTCTTAAGAGACTACTTGTCTACTCCTGCTCCGGCATCGAAACAATGGCGGACTGATGACAGCTCACTCAGGGCTGGTCTAAGGTAAAACAATAGTGTCAATCAACAATTGTGGGAGGGGCCTGGGTCTGTGTGACGTAACAGGCATCTGAGAATTGATATGAGAAAGGGGAAATGATTTAACGAGATAAAAAAATAAAACTCTGGGTGGCTCTTTATCATTATAGGGTGGCTGTGTACACACATTTCAGTTCAAACAACTTGTAAAAGTGCATGTCGCATCCGATGACCCCTTTAAACTGTAGATGTCTATAAAAGATTGGAAATGCAGAGCACATTAGTGCTTTAGAGCATTAGAGCACATACATTAGGCCACTGTATGCAGACCAATAAGGAAAGTGTGCCACGCTCTTTCTGAGAATTTTTTTCCTGGGCACAAATCTGTCAAAGAGGAGTTTCACTGGTCTGTAGATCAGTGGTGTAGATTGGTTTAAATGAGGCAAATCTGATAAATGGCATTCACTTGATAACATCTTGCTGTGACCTCTGGAAGTAACCCAATAATTAGAATTTCCTTCAGGATTTCTAGTGTAGTTGGATGCATCGATAATATGCATATTCCCACCTTCGCACCTTCTGAAAATAAATGGGATTACTGTATGGAATGGAAGGATGCCAGATGGAGGGGTAGTACGAGATATATGCTGTAACCACCACCACAGTTATTAAATAAATACACATTATTCACAATTTATGCAGATGTCTTTTTGTCGGGTGCTGTTGCCATGGTGAATCATAATTTCGGAGCTCAACTGATCATGACTTCTCATAGTCATGGTACACGCGCTAAACTCAGAGTCAACCTACTATGAGTGGATTGAACTAACACAATTCAGCTGTTCTAAAATGGAAAACTCAGAGTTTCCCATCTCAGGGTCAGTCAACTCAAGAGTTCAAGTTTCAGAGTTGGTTGAACCTCCTTATTGAAACGGGCCCCAGTTCTCCCTCAGTGTTTGTCAGTTCTCATTTATGTTGCTGTGTAATTATTCCTGTCTTCATTATCTTTGTTATTAAAGTCTATTTCCTAGTGTTTACCTTCATCTTCATGAGCTTTACTACATGTGCATTAACAAAAGAACCAACCAAGACAGTTCATATATTTAGCAGTGATTTTCTTTCTTTTGTTTAGTTTATTTTTTCCCCAATGGACTCGCCTGCTCTCCAACTCCTATGCCCCGAGCAGGAAGACCATTTCCTGGAGGATCACAGCAGAGACTTTTTGGATTTGAATCTGGTGAAAGCCAAATTGTTGTTCACTAGCACCCACTCCACGAAAGCAGCGAAATTCTTTGGGGAGGTAATACCCAATGTTCCTGAATCTCCTGAGTCTCCTACAATGGGTTCTGCCCAGCTCTCCTGTGTTTTCTACGTCTCCTAAATCTCCACTGGTTCTGCCCAGCTCACATTTTCCTGTGTTCCCTCCCAGCCTCCTTCTCCTTCCTCCTCTTCTAGAACCAGCCAATTACTTAGCCATGCCTCTGCTGTTTCCAGTTAGTCCCTCATCCTCAGTCCACTCCATCCTGTTGTGCGAATCCACCTCAGGCCTTTCGGTCACCAGCTCTGCATAGGCAAGAAAATTCTCTGTCTCTGCCTCTGGACTCTGGACTCCACCTCGGCCCTCAGACCCATTGGCTCTACCTTGCCTCCTTACTCTCTCATCTCCAATGTGACCCATCATCCCACTAGCTCCACTGGGCTCCTTTGTCCCTCAGGCTCCGCCTTGGTCAGAAGTGAAACTGACTCTGCTTTGGGATTCCACTCCTCCAGCTTTGCCTCATCCCTCTATCCCTCAGGCTCAATCTAGCTCTTCTTTCCCTCCAGCTCCACCGTTGTCCTCAGTTGTTCCGGCTCTACTTTGGTCTTCCAGGTCCCCTTCTCCGCCTCGTTCACATGAGTCATCAGCTCTGCCTTGGCCCTCCTTACCTCGGATGTCACCCAGACTCTCCTTCTGCTCTGCTCCACCTGCGTCTCCATCTTCAGCAGCTCCATCTCCGATTCCATTGATTGTCCCCAGGATGTCCTCTGCCAAGTCAACACCATGGCTCCCCCTCCACTGACTTTGCCCTTGGGCCTTGTTCTCGCCGGTCTCTGGACCAACATCTGGATCCTCCCACCCTCCACACCCAATTGGATTTATTCTTTGGAATATTTTGGTTTTGCCCATTTCCTACTTCAAGCCCTCTTCCATAGACCCCACCCTCCCTCCTCTGTTGGACTACTTATGGTGTGAGGACGCGCCTTCCAGGGAGGGGGTGAACTGTAACTTGTATATCTTGTGTTTCCATGCTTATAAGTCCTCAGTTCTCCCTCAGTGTTTGTCAGTTCTTGTTTATGTTGGTGTAATTATTCCTGTCTCCAGTATCTTTTTTTTAAAGTCTATTTTCAAGAGTTTATCTTCATCTTTGTGAGCTTTATTACACATACCATAATAGTTGGCCTTTTATGTTCTTCTTGGTCAAGAGTAGTATTCAGCAAGATGCATCAACATGCACATACTTGTCTAGTGTTCTTAAACTCTGCATTTAATAGTTTTTTCCCTCCTTTCATTGGGTCATCTTGAAAGCATTTGGCTGTACACTGCAGGTTTGTCTAGGTTGCTGAGGTACAACACATTTTAAGCAAAGGAATAAGATTGTCAGTTGTGTCTCTAGGAACTTTAATGTCTTGGAAATCTTCATGTAGCCTAAGACGTTCTAATGTAATATAACTATTTCTTCTCTATAGCATTTGTGAGAGATCTACTGACTTTGCCATATTTGCTATTTAACTTAAGCACATGCATGGGCTAAATGTAAAGTACTAAAGTCTCTGGGTGGTTGAATAATTTTGATTTGCAACTGTATGTATTTGAATAAGTGCTTTTAATGGTCATTGTGATCCAGACGGATGCACAGCATGCAGTATCACAAAATCAATAGCATATTGTATGACAGTGGTTGTACTGTAGGCCTACTTGGTTATTGCATCTGTTTGAACCAGTCAACCACTGAGCAAGTCCGACAGTGTTGCTAAGCTATGTTCGGATGTGCATTTTTGATTGTTATTCAAATATAAATATTTTAAATTTCACAGCTAAGTAATTTCTTCCTGCCATTAAAACAAAATATAGCATTTCTTATAAAAACTATTCTAAAAGCAGGGCACCAATTATATTTCTACTTTCTACTTTACATTTCTATATTTTGTAGCTTCTGGATAATGATTTCATGTAATTGTGTATGCACAGCATGTGGGCATTGCACACATTGCACCATTTATTGTTTATAAACCACAATATGTGCTATAATTCTGTGACAAGATTTATAAATCTCGCCTGTCTGGTCAATGCAAATGTATTTTGCTTCACATTTATGAATTAGGTAGATTATCGAATAAGAGACCAACTGGAGATTTATTGCCATTTACCCAAGAAATATTAAGCAAATGCCTAATCACACTTTGTTTAGAATATCACTCTGAAAATGCAGTTCCAAATTTGACCCCTAAATCCATACATCAGTGACATAATACTCTTTCACATAAAGCAAGGAAACAGACCAATTAATGCACGGTCATTCAATATTTATTTTTAACCTGCCCACAAAAGTTCCCAAATTCAAACTTCGTCATCGCTTTGTTGACGATGACAATTTTGTCATCTCCATATATCTCCACTGCCTGGTTCAACACCCTAAAATAATCTGTGATGAGAGGGGCGGGGCCGAGAGCCATGGGAACGGAGCGAGGCCGGTGGAGTAAATGCTAATGCGTGACACCTGCACCACTCACCGGTCTCGAGTCCCACAGAGGAGCTCCGGAAGGATAAAAGGAGGAGCTACACAGTGAAAGACGAGAGAGGACCAGGCCTGGATTTTATTTTGTGTTTTGTTGGGTTGCTGCCCCATCTCATGTGGCCAGTTACCTATGAGGTCACACTTCCCATGCTGAGTGGCTGGAGAGGATGGTGAGTTCATAATGAGGAAGTGGCTCAGGCTACCAAGATGCCTTAGCAACATAGGCCTGTATGGGAACGGAGCTCTCTCTCTCTGCCTCTATCAAGCCTTGTGAAATAGTACAAATGCGCCAAAGCTAGGCTGGAGATGACACTCAAGGACCCTTTTAAAAGAGGTGCTGTGTTGACCCTAGCGACCGGGAGGAAATGGGATCCAGCTTCGGTAGTAGCAGAAGTGAAGGTGGCCCTTAGAAGCAAATTCACTTGTTGGGCAAGTCCAACATAGAAGAGGGGGACTTGGGTCGGGGGCAACAACACCCACATGACAAAAGTCTACACCATATGAATTCTGGCACCATATGAAGTAGCCATATGTGCCAGACTGGTCTTTGAAGCCCAGCAAGGCTGCTGGATGAGGTGGGATGGCCTAGATCAGGGGTAGCGAATGTCGGTCCTGGAGAGCCGCAGCCCTGCAGAGTTTTGCTTCAACCCTAATCAAACACACCTGAACAAGCTAATCAAGGTCTGAAGGGTTACTAGGAAGCTACAGGCAGGTGAGATTTTATTAGGGTTGGAGCTGAACTCTGCAGGGCTGCGGCTCTCCAGGACTGGAGTTCGCCATCCCTGACCTAGATCAACATAAAATCACATGGAGTGATCTGTGAAACATTGAAACAAACATGTTAAATTTCATCAACAGGGCCACATAAACCAGAGACTAACCTTCCCACCAGAAATCACAGTGAACTTCTACCCAGACCTAGCCCTCTGGTCCAACTCCTGCTGTTGTGTCTTCATTGTGGAGCTCACAGTCCCTTGGGAGGAGGGTATCAATGAGACTTACAAATGAAAGTATAGCTGCACTATGCAGAGTTGGCAGCTGAAACAGAAAATCAGAACTGGAAGGTGATGGTGAGTCCAGTGGATGTGGAGGGGATTTGTAGCCAGTTCCACAATAAGGCTTCTGAAGGAAGTCAGTAACAGAGGCTAGGCCCAGCGGAAAACAATTAAGGAGCTTGCCACTGTCACCGAAAGAATCATTCACTGGCTGTGACTGAATCAAAAGGAGACAGTGTGGGACACCAAATGACCAGTTTAGCTACCATGTGACACACACCCAGGTCTCATCAGCCTGTGGTGGGTCTGTGTCAGCTGAGGGTGACTTGTGATAAAAAGTCGAAACACTCACTGAGGAAATGGTACACAACTGATGATGTCGTTCGGGTGTGAAGATCTGGTTTCAGCTTTTCCTCTTGTTCTTTGATGCTGTGTGAGTTGGAATGTTGTTGTTTTTGTCCGAGAAATGCAGCTAAAAGTCAACTCAACGGGCTGAATGATAAAATACTCATGAAGTGAACTCTCAGAGCAACTCTGGGGTTCCTGTGTTCATGTCCTCATTTATGTGCTTGAGTATGTGTAGTAAAAGAAATCAAACTTTGTTTTTTACTGTATAACATTTTGTGTTATACAGTAAATTACATTTTTATGAATCGGTTTTGTGATTCTGTCTGTGTTGTCTGCATCACGGAAATCATAAGGTCCAATATGGAGAATGAACCAACAGATTTCTTTTTCTTGGTCTCTTCTGATTGTGTGCATAATTTTAATTGCATTAATTTTTCTCTCTGGCTGAGTTTGGATTGTGTCCAAGCCTGGAAGCTTGCAGTGTAATCTCTTTTGGCCTGGATGATATTTGGTCCATTCTGAGGAATTTGGTGATGACCATGTTGACACACTTTCCTTGGGTTGTCAGGAAGTGTGTCCTTCATTACTGTATACAGAACTTTTAGTTCATCTTGTGGTTTCAAGATGAAGCTGGACTGGAAAGTGTTTTCTGCCTTAAAGACCATTGCCCTTTTCCCAGAAACTCCATTAGGAAATCTTGAGATGTAGTTACTGTTGTCATTGATAAGTTCTGTGCCGCAAAGCAGAAGAGCAATTTAGCAGTGTCAGCACCCACTCAGAAGGATCAGGGCCTGCACACTTGCTTAACAGCACATGCATTCCATTATAAGTGCATTGACATGAGGCAGATAGACAAGGCTCCTCGGCCCCGGCCAAATGAAGGTTGTTCCTGATTTGATGACCATAAATTGGAGGACATGCCCCCCATTGAGGTTTATGATAAACTGCTGAAGCATATTTGCCCGTTACACACATAGGACCCCATTTGGCTCAGGGACCCCATCTAGGGGCAATCTTTTGCCACAAGTGAATCATTACACATATATCATTGACAAAGCCAGGGCACGGTTTACAAGTTTTGGGCGTGGTTCACTCACATGGTGCATAAATTGCCTGGAGATGATAGCAGTCTTTCTGATTTTGTCATTTCTTTTCAGATCTTCGAGACTGTCATGTGGTAGTGAGGACAGACAACATGATGATGGTCTTGTAGGTGTAGCACCCCTGTCCAGAGATGTGGAAACTTTAGGTTTAGCCTCTGAATGGAGCACTTTGATTAGTTCGACTCTTTAGTCTGCTACTATGGAAACCATTTTGAGTGCTAGAGCTCCTTGCATTAGATGTCTGCTAGGGTTCTGTCACTTCGGTCTAGTTTATTCATGGTTTTGTGACAGAGCCCTGACACTCCCGTCATGTCGTTGTTTTCATGTGAGTGCACGGCTTCGAGAGTGCTCAAACCGTGCGCTCTCGTCTGTGTGTCCTCTTTCATGTTCCTGTTTAATGGTCGGATCCCGGCACTCATGTCTTGTTGAGCTCCATGTTCTGTCTTGCTGTGGAGCGTGCGGTCTCGAGATTGCTCGGGCCGTACGCTCTGTCCACGTGTGTTGTGTTCTGTTTAGCACATGGTTTGTGATCGGCCGCGTGCTTTCATGTTATGTTTTGTCTCGTGCTGTGTAGCACACAGCTTGTGTTTTCACGGGCTGTGTGCTTTCATGTCATGTTTTGTGTGAACACACGGCTTATGAGTTCTCATCAGCTGCGTGTTCGGGTCTTGTCTTGCACATGGCTGGTGATTTGTTTTGCTGGCCATGTGCTTGTGTTTTTATTTTGTGTGACCACATGGCTTTTTTGTTTGTTTCCGTGTGCCATGTGCTCTAATGTCTATTGTCTAACCCCACCCCTCTTGTTACCTGATTATCAGTTATTTGGCCCCACATTGGCCTCACCTGTCCTTCCTCATTTCCTGCCTGGTTTGGTTCCCTATTTATTCTCCCTCTGTTATCTGTGCTGGTTCGTTTTGTGTTCCCTGTTACTCCTAGTCGGTCAAGTCAAGTGTCTTGTTAGTTTTTTTTTTTTTTATCTTGTTTTGTTTGCTAGTTTTCTTGTTGTTCTAATTTTTGCCCTATCATGGGTCTCTTGTTTTCCAGCCCTGTTGGCTGTTGTTTGGGCTTGTTTTTGCCCAGGTTTTGTGTTGATATTTAATTTTGATATTAAAGACTTTTCGAAATCTCCCTGGCTGTTCTGCGTATGGGTTATGTCTGCAAAAACCTGACAATCTCTATATAGTTTCACGCATTGGCTGTTCAAATCTTGAGTGTAGAGTGTAGTAAAAATCCAGTTCACTGCCCTGTGTGTTCAGTGCTGACATTCCTACAAACATGTACAGTAACGATTTTGGCTTACAACCACTAATGTAGTGATCTGGCTCACAAGACTCCTTCATAATATTGTGGCAGCCAAGTAGTCATTGGCAAACAAATACAATCATGGAAGATTGTTCAATTTATATAAATTAGAGGGTGCTTGTCATCTGACAAGGGCTTGAGAGAAACCAGTAGTTAATGTATTATAAACACAAGTAATAAAAGGGGATTTATTAAAAAGATATGCCAGAGTTGCTAACAACTACTTAATGAATACCATTAAGGAAGTAAAATGCATAAGATTGATAAATGCAAGGAATAGAGTTGGATGTTACTATATCAGTTACATGTTATATTATGGAAAAAATAAATGGTTTCTGTGGATTAATAAAGTGGAGAACCTGAATTAAACAAATAAACAATGATTATTTGTTATTGGCATCAGCTATACTAAATCTAATGCAAATAAGATAATCATATACTGACAATGCACACTAATGCCAAGGTCTCTGGAAAGAGGTTTGGTGAGGATATAATTACATTCTGCTAGGTGACATGATAAGTCAGAGCGGTAATTGTCTTCCACTGGTTTATGTAGAGGCTATTGCTGCACAGCTAATGTTTGTTAATTGCCTTTCTTTAGGTTATGTGGTGAGATGGCTAAGCATGTGTCCTTGGCATTTAAAGATTTACAGGCTTTGTCTATGAGCTCTTGCTGTATGGATTTTGCTTTTAAAGTCCCCCTGTAGTGAAAATCAAGTTTTTTTTGTTGTTTATTTGTCTATGTGGTGTTTTTAATATGCTTTTAGACAAACCATGTGCCAATCTATTAATCAACACCATTGTTGCGTATTTTCTCCTTAAAACTGTAGTTTCCCAAAGGCTGACCCAGAAATATGGTTTGAAACAGCCCTTGGTTTGCTACGTCACAAACCAATAACCAATCACATCAAGGGATCGATTCCTATCACTAGCATGCAAAATATACCAATACCAGCACAAAACCAAAAATAAATCCGAGCAAAAAACCCATGAAGCTGTGGTTCAAAATGAATTTAGAACCGCTATCTTGCATTATATCCCGTGGCAACAGTGTAAAAGTAGCCTGGAGTCAGACGCACCTCTCCCGCAGCTGCGTCTGCACTTTACATGCGTATGATTGCGGGCGCGAATTAACAATCACAAACGGCTGCATTCGAGTCTTCAAGGCATTTTAGGACACTTTCAAGTACTTTTGATGTAACTTTAACGAATGTTACAGTATTCACTGTAGTTGTCCGCTAGTAAAAACATAGTTTTATCAGTCATTATCCGTGTATGCCATTGTTTTGCGGTTACTACAGTTCAGTGGCTCAGGAGGCGCTGGCTGGTGTGTGACTGAGTGGAGGCGAGACAAATTTGCATATTCATAGATCCGCGTATAGTAAATGAGGCAAGGGTGTAGAGTTACATTCAAGCTATTTTAAGGCATGAGAAAATTATTTTCAGAAGAAAAAACATTTAAATGTCATTTTGATGATCAAAGATAAGTTTTAAGGGATAAAATATTTGACTACAGGGGGACTTTAAACGTTTGCGGCCAAGTCTTGGTTATCTTCCCAAAGTTGCTTTAACTCTGCTTTCCTTTCAAGTTGTTGTGCTGCAGTCTTTCCTTCACCCTTTGTGTCGTGGAAGAGCGAGTGATTGCACAAGCTTTGCTCTGTTAGGGTGTTGAATGAAGATTTACAATGACCAATTGTTCATTTGTTTTGGTGGTTGTAACAAAGGGTTTGTGGCTACCAAGCCAAGAATGTTGTATTTTGTGAGAGATACAATTTTAAAGGCCTATGAGATGTGTGAGGTACTTTTGTGTGCACTCTACAAGAGGTTTTGGCTAAAAGAGTGTCTTTGGAAGGTATTTGGGTGACAGCAGGTTAGGCCTCTAAATTATGAACTTTAGCAGGTTTTGTAGTTTTGATATTGACTTGTTTACTCACAGGGTAATAAATTGCTGATCACTTCGTAGTATGGCGTTGTGTTATAGTGTTTGCATAGCATCAGACTGACACAGTGTTGAGTAAACCAACTCAAGGAACCAAAGTTACACACATAAACAATGCTTTCAATTATATTAGGAATTTTATGTATGTCATATTAAGTTGCATATATCAGCTATCCTGCTTTCTACATATTGGTACTTGCCAAAAATACAAAAACAAAACATATGCATTGAGAAATAGCTGTAGCATTTAACTCTACTCACCTTGTAATGTCTTCCATTAACTGGGAGGGGTCCGGTGGATAAAACTTGACAGCAAAATTAAATTGCCAAGAAGATGCTGTAAAAACATACAAAGTGAGAGCAAAAAAACCACAACATGCTTGCAGAGTGGTAGACTGATCAACTGAATTTTTTTTCTCATGGTTGGACAGCATTTAAGTGGTTTTTGCCTGTAGCAAATAAAACCAAAGGTCAGAGCAAGTGAATGTCAGATCAGTACTGAACAAGACAGGGCTGTAAACATAGGCTAATTGTTTGAGTGAATCTGATTTGTGTGATTTTTCTAAATCAAATTTAGAAAGGTCTTAATGTTTGTTATCTTAATTGTTTTGCAGTATTGAAAGTAACTTTAGACTTATGTAAAATCAGTTGGGTTAAATGTATTCTACATATTGGAATAATTAGGCATAATTATTTTAAATTAATGATGTAGACATTTATGTTTTATTGCAAAATGTCTAGGTTACTGTGTTACTAAGTAGGAACGAAGTGCTATATAATGACACAATGGGAACGTATCAGTGGTCACAAGGTCAGGGCTCTGAATAATCACAGCAATTTTTTGGCTGATGGTGCTTATACTTTAGCAGAGACGTAAAGTTAAAAAAGGAGATGCATCATAGAGCCCTTCTAAGAGTGTGTTTAGTGCAATAACCTTACCTACGCTGCAACACAGAGTATAGGCAGCTACGCAGCTTCTCATTCCCACTCAGGAAACTAGGCTTACATTGAGTAGGAACTCAATACTGCATAATCACTCAATGGGAAAGATATAGCCTCACACATTCAAACCATTTGTAGAAGCTTATTCGTAATACAGGTTATAAAATCTGAAGTATGGGGAGAGGACAATATCCACCATACAAATGCCCTGTAAATAGGTACCTCTAGCAAGGGCCCATGTAGATGCCAAAATTCAAGCAGAATGCGTCCGAATATCCAGAGATAAAGGCAATCCAGGCGCCTCATAGACCCCAGCAAAATCACATCCAACAACTAATGCGAAAGTCTCAAGTTTCTTGGCAAAAATGTACCTGTCTGGTCAACATTAGCATAACCTGCCAGAGCTCAGGACAACCCATCTAATAATAAAGGGTCTCATTTTGGGGCCAAACTCCCAGCCTATTAAAGTTCTGACTAGATGTGACAACATGTCCTTCTGATGCAAAATCTCCCACGGTACACTGTCCTGAGAGATATCAAAGTTCAGACTGCCAATACAGAGCCATCTCTGCAACCATCATTGCCATGCTGTGCTCACTGAGAATGCAATGTGCTTCATGGCCTAAGCGCCAAATTCAATGCCCTACAGAACTCATGAATGGCCTCAGAACCCAATCCAGCACCATGACCTCCAGGGTGTGCAGAGCCAATGCTGTGTGACCTGAAGCCACAGTGTGGCAGGCGTAGGTGAAGTCTGTTGCCGCCTTGTTTAGTAATTTTAGCTAAATAGGACCAGGATCTTGAAACCTTATGGTGGAGATCTGGAGAAAAGGGAAACAGCCTTGCAAGGTGTGGTTGCGCTCTGGTTCAGCAGAAAAAAAAATGAATCCAAAAGATTTTCTGGCAATTTGAGATAAACTGGGTATGTAATCATATGTTCCTGTGGCTCAATGGTAGAGCATTGTGTTAGCAGCGCAAAAGGTTGTGGGTTCGACTCCCAGGGAACACACATACTGGTAAAAAAACGTATAGCCTGAATGCACTGTAAGTCACTTTGGATAAAAGCGTCTGCTAAATGCATAAATTAAATTAATCACATTCAGGAAATCTGAGAAAGTTGCAGAAGGAGTAGGGACCCTTCCACTGGGAGGTCCTAGTCACAGCTTTCATTGAGTTGTTCAGACTCCAACACCACAGTAGACATGGCATTTGTTTCTACATCCTCCACCTGAGACAGAAAAGCTGGTCAGAAGATGGAGAAAGCGGTAGCTTCAGGTCCCCCATGTGCTCGCTGATGGGCCATGTGGTGCTAGTAGCTGGGTGGCTAGAGCACACCTGTGATGTAATCAACACATACTCAGTAACTCATACTATGGGCTTCCAGATTCCTCTAAAGTGCCCTCTGCATGATCGACCCCCAAATAGGAGACACATGCTGTATGTCTTTGCTGACGATAAAGTGCATGGATAAGAGAGACATATTCTAAACATAATTTTGCACTCAAGTTGGGAAATTAAATATGCTTACATGTGAGTTGGTAGACAAAACAAGCTTAAACTATCATGCACTGATTAAAAAAATCTGAAATGATGGTGCCAAACATTCACTTTTAAGGGCA
This sequence comes from Sinocyclocheilus grahami, assembly GCF_001515645.1. Lineage (NCBI taxonomy): Eukaryota > Metazoa > Chordata > Actinopteri > Cypriniformes > Cyprinidae > Sinocyclocheilus > Sinocyclocheilus grahami. The sequence goes on from NW_015507137.1 coordinate 75,276, forward strand.
CTGTGATGCAGCACCTTATGAGCAGTGCTTTAGCACCATCAGCCAATTAATTTAGCATGATTTTATAGGGCTTCAGAGCTTGTGACCACTGTGTTCTCATTGCTTCATTACGTAGCTTTGGGTTCCTACAAAAGGAAATAAAATTAACGAATGCAATTCAATGAATTTCTCTTCCTGTCATTTAAATTCAAGTCCAATATAATTTAAATTAAACTCATAAATTAACACAGAGCCAAGTCATATGGAGCCCCACACATGACATGCAGAAAAAAATTTTTTTTATTGTGTGCACAATATAATAAATTGTTCCCTCGTTTTAATTTCTGCCTCTTCATAATGTGCACCTGCGCTGTGCTGAGTGGCAGCATGTCCAAGTAGCTCTTATCCACTGTGTGCATTTTTGTTTGTGTTTGTGTGCTTTTTCTTTTCTTATGAGTGATGCAGCAGCCAAGACTGGTGTATATGAGGGATCTTTAGGCGCTGAGAAGTTCAAGATGCGGGGCTAAACATTTCATACGGCAGAAGATGGCTTTACCATGGCTGCAGAGCTGGGGCTAAGCTAAAGTAAAAATAGAGAGACAAGAAGTGGAGATACAAGCCATTTCTGCCATCGATACTCATACCTGACTGGTTTTATACAGTATATTGATTGTCTCACAAGGGAAAATAAGATATTAAATCTGTTGCATACAAATGTCAAGGAGTCTTATAGTGCTATAGCCCAACCTCCTTGTGTAAAGAAATTGCCTGCCACAAATTGTACTTTGAGGAAGTGGACATGGGAGGCCAGTGAGTCACTTAAGGACTATTTTGAATGCACTGAATGGAATGTACTGTTGGAGTCAAAGGAAAACAGTAGGGACACTGATTATATACATTTTTGTTGGGACACTGCCAGCAAGGACTGTACGCTGTTTTCCTAACAATAAACCTTGGATCACTAACAACATTAAGGTGCTGCTCAATCAGAAAAAGCAGGCATTTAGAGAAGAAGACAGAGAGAAGAAGTGTGTTCAACATGAGCTGAAGAAGAGCAGCTATAAATCTTCCCACTATTCAATCACCCTCCTTTTAGGAACCACTGTGGATCCTCTACTTCTTGTACTGTTGGCGCAACTACCTATAAACCTGGGTCCCACTCCCTGACCTTTACAGTAGAAGAGGTGAGGTCAGAGCTTGGAAGGATGTGCCCAGGGAAAGCGGTGGGTCCAGATGGTGTGTGTCTGAGATTGCTTAAGGAATGTGCAGCCCAACTAGCCAAACCTCTTCAGAGGATTTTCAATATCAACTAATTTGTGCACACAAAATAATAATTCGTTCCCTTGTTTAACTAAATCTTGCACAACATCATAATTTGTTCCCTCATTTTATTAAATCATGCGCAAGACATTACTAAATCATGGGCATGTTTTAGTTGAATCAAATCTAGCGAGCAAATTATTATATTGTGTGCATGTTTTACTTAAAACGAGGGAATGAGTTAGTAAGTTGTGCGCATGATTTAGTAAAGCGGGGGAGCAAATTAAGTCGTGCACACAATTAACTTTTTTCCCCTGTATGTCATATGCTTTGTACGGGGCTTTGTATATTCTGAATCTTATTTTTTTTTGAAGATTTATTTTAGGCATTTTGCCTTTATTACAACAAGATTGTGTAGAGTAGACAGGAAGTGAACTGGGGGAGAGAGCGGGGGGCAGGATTGGGAAAGGTCCTTGAGTCTGGATTCAAAATTGGGATGCCCACTAGGCAATCGGCCCCTACAGAATTTTGTGGTTAAACATTTTATAAGACAGACCAGTTTACATGACATATCCATTCATATGAGTGATACTCACTTCTCATCTGTTTCTTGATCTCTTTGGACAGGTCCAACCAGTTCTGCAAAACACAACAGAAACAACTAAATCTTAGAGCAAAATGAAGTCCATACTGCCTTATTGTTTAAGAATGTGTTTAAGAATAATTTGGTCTGTTCAAGAATGGTTGGTCTCTGTTTCTCTATATGTCTGAATTGAGAGACAAAATTTGTTGAAGGAGATTAATGCAAATCTCAACATCTGTCTTTCCCACTGTCACTTTAAGTGTAAATGAGATGCTTTGTATTTAGGACATCATGTAAGACCAGAAGAGATCAATGCACATATGTACATCTGCATGATCTTCAGCATAAGTTTGACTGGAACCATAGAAACATATACTAAAAAAAGTGAAAAATCACATCCATACAAGTCTGTATTTTAAACAGAGATCTCACAGAGATCTTAATTATTAACCATTATTCCGAGTCCATCAAGGAGGAATTGTGATCAGGGGCCCGTTTCAGAAAGGAGGTTAAGTGAAAACTCTGAGTATGTAAACCCTGAAATTAAGGAAACTCTGGTTCCCATTCAGTCAGTCACGTTCTACGTTACGTCAGTGACTGACGAATTGGGATCTCGCCCGAGAGCCCAATCACCTTCGAGTGTAAACTAAACAAGCCAATGACAGTTGGCGTGCGTGTTTCGCCACGCGCACCCCGCCCCGCAGCGTGGGTATAAAAGGAGAGCGCGTGCAAACGCACATCAGCTTTTCGCTTCGGAGCCGAGCCTTCTCAGGACGAATCTCCGCGAGTGTTTGGAAGAAACAGCTGGCGTTGGTGTTACGGCGCGTCAGCGGGGGTTGCCATTCAGTGCTGCTCATCTTCGGCGTGCTGCAGCTGCCATTCTGCGGTCTCGCCGCGACCTCCCCTGGGCGCTTCAGCGCTCTCTCTAAAAGAGTGTTTCCTTTTTTTCCTAAAAGAGCAAATGTCTAAAAGAGCTCCACGAGCGACGGGCGTCTTTTTAAAGATGGCTTCCCGCTCGTGCGTTTCTGGATGTGGTCGTTTCCTGCCTCCATCTGATGGTCATGATCGCTGCCTCTCGTGCTTGGGCTTACAGCATGCTGAAGCAGCGCTCATGGATGAGTCATGTTCTCAGTGCGGGAACATGACCATCGCGACGTTGCGGTCTAGATACCTCCTCATTAAACGGGGGGGTATCCCCCTTGCCATGCCCCGCTCTAGCTCCTCTGGTTCTCGGAGGGCTACTTCGGTTCATGGTCAGGGAGACCTGAGGGTTACGGTGAGAGCTTCCCCGTCGAGTACGTCTCCGCGGGCCTCTCATTCCTCGAGCATGTCGCACCACCTGGTGCTTCCGGACGAGCGTGCTGGGTCCTCGGACAGGGCGGGGTCTAGCATCTTGTGCGGGGCACAGGCAGAGGACAGGATGTCGATCGCTGCATCGGAGGGCGAGCCCCGAGACAGTCCAGCTGATTTGGAGACGCTTTGGGGACGCTCAGGTAGACCTGTTTGCCTCCCCGGACACGTCCCATTGCCAGTGGTTTTACTCCCTGGCCGAGGGACCCCTCGGCACGGACGCACTGGCGTGCAGCTGGCCTCGGGGCCTACGCAAATATGCGTTTCCCCCAGTGAGCCTTCTCGCGCAGACACTGTGCAAGGTCAGGGAGGACGAGGAGCAGGTCCTCTTGGTGGCGCCATACTGGCCCAGTCGGACTTGGTTCCCCGAACTGATGCTCCTCGCGACAGCCCCTCCTTGGCGAATTCCTCTGAGGAGGGATCTCCTTTCTCAGAGAGGGGGCACCCTCTGGCACCCGCGTCCAGACTTGTGGAATCTCCACTTATGGTCCCTGGACGGGACGCGGAGGTTCTAGGTGGGCTACCTCCAGCGGTAGTAAACACCATCGCTTCAGCTAGAGCCCCGTCTACCAGACACGCTTACAGGCTGAAGTGGAACCTGTTCGTCGGTTGGTGCTCTTCCCGCCTGGAAGACCCCCGTAGATGCCCGATCGCAGTCGTGCTTTCTTTCCTGCAGGATGGCTTGGAGCGAAGGCTGTCTCCCTCCACCCTGAAAGTGTATGTTGCCGCCATTGCCGCACATCACGATGCAGTAGACGGTAAGTCTCTAGGGAAGCACGACCTGATCATCAGGTTTCTCAGAGGGGCAAGGAGGCTGAATCCTCCGCGCCCTCACCTGTTACCCTCTTGGGATCTCCCCTCGGTCCTCATGGCCCTGAAGGAGGAGCCCTTCGAGCCTCTGCAGTCAGTAGAGCTTAAGGTTTTGTCATTAAAGACAGCGCTCCTCACCGCTTTGGCCTCGGTCAAGAGGGTAGGGGACCTGCAGGCATTCTCGGTTGACGATTCGTGCCTAGAATTCGGGACGGGTAACTCTCACGTTGTCCTGAGACCCCGGCCCGGATATGTGCCCAAAGTTCCCACCACGCCTTTCAGGGATCAGGTGGTGAACTTGCAAGCGCTGCCCCGGGAGGAGGCAGACCCAGCCATCGCTCTGCTCTGTCCCGTTCGCGCTCTGCGCATTTACGTGGACCGTACGCGGAGCTTCAGGACCTCAGACCAGCTCTTTGTCTGCTTTGGAGGTCAGCAGAAGGGAAAGGCTGTCTCCAAACAAAGACTTGCCCACTGGTTAGTGGAGGCTATAGTCTTGGCATACCAGGCCCAACGTTTACCATGCCCCCTCGGAGTGAGAGCTCACTCTACGAGAGGAGTGGCATCTTCTTGGGCATTGGCGCGGGGCGCCTCGATAGCAGACATCTGTAGAGCTGCCGGCTGGGCGACGCCTAACACGTTTGCGAGATTCTATAATCTCCGTGTAGAGCCCGTGTCCTCTCGTGTACTCGCCTCAGGTAGGCAGTAACACCGGACCTGCTCGGTGTCGATCACGCTTGCTGTGCCATTCCCCTCTACGGACCGGATACGTGCGCTCTTGTGCTCCTCATTCAGTTCCCCATGGCGAACCCTGGTGGAGTTCCTCCCGCACCCTCGGCGGTCAGGCGTGGCGGAGTGCCAGACGCCAGGCTCAGCACTCGTGTGCATGCCCAAGGTCAGCCCTTGTGCTGGGCTAGGTGCCCGTGTGTAGTGATTCCCCCTTCGGGTGATCCCACATGTGTATTCTTCCACGGTACGGCTCCCCTCTCGGTGAGCTCGTGTCTTTCCCTGGCAGTCGTTCACTGCCATCTCTGCAGTGTAGTGATCTCACCCCAGGTGGGTTGAGTCTACCGCAGAGACTTCCATATGTAGTACTGCCCTGGGCCAGTCCATATGTGTAATTCCACATGATACCTCCTATGTGCGGGATGTGGCTTCCGTAGCGTCCCAACTGGGTACGCTTTCCCAGTGTTATCCAATGCACCACTGTATGGAACAGCAGTGGCGGACACCTCTGCCTAGCCGCTGTCCTATCTTCCGCCCCAGCTGGTGTGGGGGGACTTGCCGGCTTCCGCAGGGCACTGGAGGGGGTCAGCAATAGTGGCGTTTTCCATACGGATCCCAATTCGTCAGTCACTGGCGTAACTTAGAACGTGACTGACTGAATGGGAACATCTAGGTTACTTGTGTAACCCTCGTTCCCTGAAGGAGGGAACGGAGACGTTACGTTCCGTCGCCACAGTTACTGTACCACCGCTGTACGGCCGGGGCACGTAGTCTCGGCTCCTTCAGCGAAAAACTGATGTGCGTTTGCACGCGCTCTCCTTTTATACCCGCGCTGCGGGGCGGGGTGCGCGTAGAGAAACACGCACGCCAACTGTCATTGGCTTTTTTAGTTTACACTCGAAGGTGATTGGGCTCTCGGGCGAGATCTCAATTCGTCAGTCACTGACGTAACGTCTCCGTTCCCTCCTTCAGGGAACGAGGGTTACACAAGTAACCTAGACGATTTTCCGTTTCAAAATGGGAGATTTGTCAAACCTGGGAAAGCAGGGTAAGTCAAGCCCGTTTCTGAAAGCGAGGTAACCAATACTCAGAGTCAGTTACCATGGTAACTTACTCTGTGAACCTAACCTGGTCGGGAGCAGGTTTTCTTCGGTAAACCCAGAGTTTCTTTTCGTCTCCTCCCCCTTTTTAAAGTGTAAGCAACAGTGTTGGGGGTAACGCATTACAAGTAACGCGAGTTACGTAATCAGATTACTTTTTTCAAGTAACTAGTAAAGTAACGCATTACTTTTTAATTTACAAGAGAATATCTGAGTTACTTTTTCAAATAAGTAACGCAAGTTACTTTTTTTCAATTTAGTGATTGACAGCTCTCCTGTCCCCATGTTGAGAGAAATCAGAAGATGTTACTGTAGTTCTAAAATAAATATGAATATGCATTAATTCATCTCACTCACAAAAAAACAAAATTCAGTATTCCTCAAAATGAATAAAAATAATGCAACTCAGAATATGACACAAACCTGCAATAATTAAATGTTAAACAACACAAATATCCTTTATGTATTTAATCCCATTCTATTAACCAATGTCTTTGCTTCTGTCCTTCGATGATCCAGTTCAATCATACTAATAAGCACAAATTACTCTAGACAACATTTGTGTGTTTTTTTTATTGCTGAAGTGTGTTGAAATGACTTCTGCATTCTACTGTACGGATGTAAATGTACTTTCCCTTCAGCCTGAGTCGCTTCACTTCATTCATTTCACTTTTGGTGTGAAAAGGCTTTTATATTTGCCAAAAATATAACTTTTTTATTTTAAAAACAAACAAGCATGCCCTATCCAGATTTAATAAGTAGCGCAAAAGTAACGTAACGCATTACTTTCCATAAAAAGTAACTAAGTAACGTAATTAGTTACTTTTTTATGGAGTAACGCAATATTGTAATGCGTTACTTTTAAAAGTAACTTTCCCCAACACTGGTAAGCAATGTTTAAATGCCTTATTCATTCATTCACGCTGCAAAATTGCTTTTCTTACTGAGTATTTTTGTCTTATTTCAAGTACAAATATCTAAAAATTCTTAAGTTAAGATGCATTTTCTATAGATGAAAAATGGTCTAAGATATTTAGTCTTCTTTCCTGGGGGATTTTCCTTTTAAGTGCATTTTACGTGAAACGTAAAATTGTCTGCCATAGGGTAAGAAAAATAATTAAAAATATTTTTAATTTCTTACCCCACTGGCAGATAATTTGCAAAATAAGAAAAATGCACTTAAATTAGTTTTTTTCCCTTCATGGAAACAAGACTAAATAGCTTGTTATAATTTTTTTTTTTTACACCTGTCAGTCCTGTGTCTCGTGTTCTCCTCCCCCACGTGCTCCATGACCCAGTTTTCCCTCATGTTTAATTATGTTTATTGATCCCAGGTGTTTCTCGTCTTCCCCTCGTCAAGTCCGAAACTTAGTCCAGTTCTAAGTTTCGTCGTCTGGTATTGAATGTCGTCTCTCCCCGCTACGTGTGTGTTCCTTGTACCATGGATGTCCATTAAAGTCTGTTTGTTTTAAGTTTTCTCCTTGTCTCCTCATTCCTCGCTCCTCACAGAAAACCGGACCATTAACCGTAAGCGTTTTTGCCCTTCTGCCCTTCTCCTCGTTTTTGTTTTAGTGTTGAATGTTTTTTGTTTTCCTTTTCCCCCCCGCGATTATGGAGATCGTGGCTCGATTCATTGCCCTAGCCCGTAGTGATCTCCCCTTCGTCGAGTATGCCTGGAAGTTCTGTGGGTGTCTGCGGATGTGCTGAGTTCTCTTTAGATGACGCCACCATCAACTCTCTGTTCTGGCACGGGGCCAATTACCATCACCCCATGGACCTTTCAGACACCACGGAACTAAGCTGGAGGGAAGGGATCCTCCGGTGTCTGGAGAGCGTCCGGCCCTGAACCAGAACCAGCCCGCCGGCCTCGGCATTACCAGGCCTGCCGGCCGCACCTCAGTCTAGCCTGCCGGCGGTTCCATTGTCAAGCCCGCCGGTCGGTTCACTCTCAAGCCCTCAGCTAACAGCAGCACAATCCTTAACCCCAGATCAAGGAAGGAATTTAAGGAGGAAGCGACTGTAGGCTCGAGCCCATGAGTCCGCTCCAGTGTCGGCTCCAGCCCCAGAGCTCGCTCCAGTGTCGGCTCCAGCCCCAGAGCCCACTCCAGTGTGGGATCCAACCCCTGAATTCAGCCCAAAGAGGGCTCCAGTTCCTGAGTTCAGCCCATGGAGGGCTACTGTTCCTGAGTTTAGCCCAGAGAGGGCACCAGTCCCCGAGTCTAGCCCGGAGAGAGCTCCAGTCCCCGAGTTTAGCCCAGAGAGGGCTCCAGTCCCCGAGTCTAGCCCTGAGAGAGTTCCAGTCCCTGAGTTTATCCCAGAGAGCGCTCCAGTCCCCGAGTTTAGCCCAGAGAGGGCTCCAGTCCCCGAGTCTAGCCCTGAGAGAGTTCCAGTCCCTGAGTTTATCCCAGAGAGCGCTCCAGTCCCCGAGTTTAGCCCAGAGAGGGCTCCAGTCGCCGAGTCTAGCACAGAAAGGGCTCCAGTTCTCACGTTCAGCCCAAGGAGGGCTCCAGTTCCCACGTCCAGCCCTAGGAGGGCTCCAGTCCCCAAATCAAGCCCAGGGAGGGCCACAGTACCCGAATCAGGCCCACGGAGGGCCTTAGGGGTTGATATTTTCCCCAAGTATTTTTTGGGGGGGGGGTTATAGGGTTCCAGCCGTAGAGGCTGGGGCAGAGGCCTTGGAGGCTGATCCGCCATGGCCTCCTAAATTCCCTGCTCCGCCATGGCCTCCCGACTCCCCTGCACTGCCATGGCCTCCTGAACTGTCTGCTCCTCCATGGCTCCCCGAGCTCCCTGTTCTGCCGTGGTTCTCCCCCTTTTTGCGAGCCTTTCCCTCAGAGGTAGTAGTTAATTTTATATATTAGAAATGTAACAGGTTGGATTAGAGAATATTTAATTATGTGAAAAGAGTGTTAGACTATGTGGAAAAAGACTGAAAATGAAATAGACATTGAATGATATTTAATGCCAAATGTTTGTAAAGTCATTCAGCCTACATCCATGAACCTTTCATGCTTAAAGCTTTACCTTGATTGAATTGTGTTTTTATGCTTCATTTTATAGCTGCTGCCATGTTCTTGTTTCTTTTTTCTGTCTTTTTCCTTTGTTTTGCCATGGGATACATTTCAAATGAATATTAGTTCAATAATTTACAGTTTTCACCATTGATATTATAACAGTTATTAAAGGATTAGTTCACTTCCAGAATGAAAATTCTGTCATCATTTACTCACCCTCCACTTGTTCCATACCTGTATGAGTTTCTTTCTTCTGTTGAACACAAACAAAGATATTTTAAAAAATGTTGGTATCCGAACAATTGATGAGCAAAATTGACTTCCATAGTATTTTGTTTTCCTACTATGGAAGTCAACGGTGCTCATCAACTGCCCTAGCGCCCCCCCACAAAAAAAATTCCTTGGCGGAAATTTTGGGTTCTGAGGCCCTCTCTGGGCTTAACTTGGGAACAGGAGCCCTCTCTGGAATAGACGTAGGAACCACAGCCCTCTCTGGGCTGGACGTGGGAACAGGAGCCCACTCTGGACTTAACTTTGGAACAGGAGCCCTCTCTGGGCTTAATTTGGGAACAGGAGCACTCTCTGTGCTGGGGGTAGGAGTAGGAGCCCTCTCTGGGATTAACTTGGGAACAGGAGCCCTCTCTGGAATGGACGTGGGAACCACAGCCCTCTCTGGGCTGGACGTGGGAACAGGAGCCCACTCTGGGCTTAACTTGGGAACAGGAGCCCTCTCTGGGCTTAACTTGGGAACAGGAGCACCCTCTGTGCTGGGGGTAGAAGTAGGAGCCCTCTCTGGGCTTAACTTGGGAACAGGAGCCCACTCTGGGCTGGACGTGGGAACTGGAGCCCACACTGGAGCAAGCTCAGAGGCTGGAGCTTTCACTAGAGCGGACTCAGGGGCTGGAGCCGACACTGGAGCTGACTCAGGGGCTCGAGGTAAAAGTCTTTTCCTCCTCAGATTCCTCCTTTGGTTTGAGTTGAGGGAGACAGCTGCTGTCAGCTGAGGGCTAGGGAGTGAATCGGCCGGCAGGCTTGAAAGTGGAGCGGCCAACGGACTTGATGATGGAGCGGCTGGCAGGCTTGAGAGTGCAGTGGCTGGCGGGATTGACAACGGAGCGGTTCTGGATCGGGGACGAATGCTCTCCAGGCACCGGAGGATCCCTTCCCTCCAGCACAGTCCCGTGGTGTCTGGGAGGTCAATGGGGCGATGGTATTTGGCCCCGATCCAGAACAAAGAATTCAGTGTGGCATCGTCCAATGCCGTTAAGATGGCGAGCCCCCAGAATTTCCTGGCATACTCCACAAAAGGAAGGTCCTTACGGGTTAAGGCAGCGAATCTTGCGGCGGTTTCCATACCCACAGGGAACTGGGAAAAGAAAAACTTTCAAAAACGGAAACCAGAACGGGGAGAAGGGGCACCGCTTACTGTATGTGGGTTTGTCTGGTGTTCTTTCACAACCATTTAGAGCACGGAATGAGGAGACGAGGAGACGCAGGTATAAACCCAAACAAACAGACTTTAATAAATAAAAAGGCAGGGACCATTGGGATCGCAGGAGACATTGAATGATGTAAGTAACCAAGGAACAGAACACTCTTTAAATACATGACTAAACGAGGGACTCAATGAGAAACACCTGAAATCAATAAACATAATCAACAAGGGAGAAACTGGGTCACGGAGCACATTGGGAGTGTAAGGGAAACAAGTCAATTTAGCTCAAAAGGAATAATTTAAGATTTTAAAGGGAATTTGGACAGAATCACTGTTTTACGGCTGATCACTGAGACGGCCAGCGATTCATTGAACGGGCCATATAACATCAATTCTGCAATGGATATTTATATCCAAAATATAGTGAAAGCACTATTAATTAGCACAGTAACAAGATCGGCAGTTTAAGACATTAACTTGTAAGCACAAAACACAAGATACTTCTCTTTTCAAGATAAATAAGGATTTATTGGATAAATATAAGACATAAACTAATCTAACACATAAACACACGCATTCACACAAGTTGCAGAAAGACAGAAAGTGAGGAAATAATTAGTTTAAGAGAATGAAAATGTGTAATCCCAAGTTACAGCAATATGTGCAATTGCATAGATCTGAACAACCATCAATCACTTAATTAACCCTCGCATTGTGTTCCTCAAGGAGGTTAAAATTTATATTAAATGCACCAGTTCAGCTAGAATCTGGAGGTACTTGCGTTGCGTTGCCTGTACGGGGGTTCCCTTTGTTGTCATCCTTGCAGAATGAGGTTTCCCGCGGTTGCTGATTGGCTGGACGTTCCGTCTTGGGAAGCCAGTGGTTGGGCGTTGGCTGACGATGCGGAGTTGTGGTTGAAGTTGAAGTTTTAGACGGCACTCTTTCGGAGACACGGGGTTAGGCAAAACTTAACTCGGAACACGAAACTCTCAACGGAAAATAAAATAAACTAAAGTAAAGAAATAGAAGTAAAGTTTGACGAGACTAGGTGGCGTTTCTCCT
>NW_015507137.1:86993-115035 GCF_001515645.1 Sinocyclocheilus grahami
TTCACACACACACATACTAAACATGAATATGAACCCTTAAGCTATTCAATAGTTATCAAAAAGACATACACAATACGTGATTAAAACATGATAGTCTAATGGGTGGGTAACAATACATGATATGGAGTTATGCATAGAAATGATTAGTTGCTCACAAGTCCTTTTGAGTTCATTTTGGTGCATGGAAAGGCAGTTTCGGTGCCATTCTGTGGCTGAGGACATGTTCTGTGCAGACCAGAGGTTAAAAGGTCTGTAAGGAATCTCAGTCTGTTCTTTGTCGTCGAGGTGGGGAAGTCAATCCAAAGAGCTCGTGATCGTCACTGGTTTACATGGTCATGCTGTGCATCTCTGACCATTAATCTTGATTACTTGCCCCAAAATTGACAATCTCCTTGGAATTCTCAATAAGTGTTCTTTTGTTTAAATGCTGTGAGCTACTCAAAGCTGCTAGTTGGTTCAGGCTTGTGGCGCCAGGATCTGATTTACGAACATACTGTGTCTTGGGCCTCTCTGTGGAATTCGGCTCATCGTGTTTCAACTGTTCTTTATCAAATCTTAAATTGTCTGATTCGGTCTGATACCCTACAGGAGCAAAACGCAACTCAGGAACACAGGGGCAGTCCAAGGGTGAGGCAGTTAGAGGGTCAAAATAAATAAAAAGTAAACAAGTAGATGGAATAGAAAAAGAAAAGAGAACGCTAGTGTTAGAGGGTTCCTGTTTATGATGGCACTACAGTGCATCATTCACTTGCAGTACGCAGTTATTATATTAAGTTACGACTTAAATCACGTCCTCCATAGCAGACAAGAGCTGCTCAGAGCTTCTGAAATTCCAAGTGCGGTCCACAGCAACACCAAGGCTAGATCTGCCTCCTCCGAGGGCAGTGCTTGCAGGTTCACCACCTGATCGCGAAAAGGTGTGGTGGGAACCTTGGGCACGTATCCAGGTCGGGGGGGCTCAGGACAACGTGAGAGTAGGCCGGCCCAAACACAAGACACTCTTCGCTCACCGAAAATGCTTGGAGGCCCCTGACCCTCTTGATGGAAGTGAGCGCGGTCAGGAGCGCTGTCTTAGCAGACAGGAATTTAAGTTCAACTGAATCTAGCAGCTCAACGCGCTAGCAAAGCGTTTAAAGAAAATGTTGCATTTTGTTGCGTTCTTCTGACCTCATTTGCTTACCTGTATATAGTTTGCATCAGGTGTATTCTGAGATCTGAGGTCTTTTTTATATCGCTATATTAGTTCACAAAGGCGCGTTTAGCATTTTTCATGTTAAGCCCAATTTATACTTCTGCGTCAAACCTACACCGTAGCTACGCCAACGTGTAGCACGCACAAATGTAAAAATGTAAAGACGTGTCAATTCTACGTGGACCGCAAGCGCTGTGATTGGTCTGCTAGAACCTCTCCCCCTCCCTCCATATATATTTCAGTTTTGTGTGTTTTTTGCATTTTAATATACATTAATGTTACACCTTCTTATTTAAAATAAAACAAAGCAAAGAAAAAAAGTGTCTTATCATTTATTATACAACATACATCACTAAGTTGTCCACGAAAAACAATGTTGATCTGCCATAGTACAATTCCTTGTGGAGACTGAAAGAATGCCATCTTCTCCTGTTCCGTTGACATCTCCTTTTTGTAGTTTTAAATGCATTATCTGTTCTTGGATATTTATTTACCGCCATCACTGCTGATGCTTCTCCGTCAAGCTGCTTCTTCTTTGGCTTTTGCCTTGTGTAGCATCTGCGTAGGATCATGCATGAGCGTTGGACTGTTTATGGCTTAAAAGACCCCTTTTAGCCTTTTGACATTTGCATACAAATTACAGTTCTGGTCAGGAACTTTACGTTCGTATAGGGGTTTAAATTGCCAGATGGTTCTTCGCCGTCAAGAAGATTAGAACCAGCCCCCACGAGCATCCCCCAATCTGATTTCAAACACATTCTGCAAAGAGCTGTAAATGGCCAAACTAACACACACACACACACCCAAACTAACACACACACACACACATAAAGACATTTCTTTATTTTAGACTATAATTAATCAGTTATAATTGTATCTGGTATATGCATGTGTTGTGTGTACGTTCCCCTATTAGATTAGCCGAATTACCACTCATTATTTGTATTAGTTAAAGCCATAAAACACTGATATTCAGGTGTATGTATGTATCTTTGGTTTAATCTATTCCAAATGATTGTTTCTTGGTATCAATGTTACCTGTTCTTCATCCCTCGGGCAATGACGTACAGTATGTGATTGTGAAACGCATCATATGACTCGTACGATATTTTGGGTTAAAACTACGGATATTCCAGACCGGCCATAAAGCATGCAAATGAGCCATAAACAAAAGACAAAGAAAGATTCTCCCGCTCAAAATAATAAACATTACAGTTTTGGTGGAGATACGCGGGCGACATTCAAACTGGGTTTGTAAGCAAACAGTATCAATTTATTTGTGTTATTTTTTTTTGTCTTTTTTCTTCCTATATTATACGCGCAGAGTGAGACGCAGCGCGAACTCACTCTTTTGGATTGGATGGTTAAAAGCCACCTCCATGATAATAGGGGTTACACCAGAAACATGCCATGGACACCGCAAACTAGCGGTCTGCATGTGTAACTGCATGTCGATGCGGACAACGACACAGAAGTATAAATGAAAACTGACACATAGCCTACGGCGTAGAGGCCATAAGTATAAATCAGTATAAATCAGCCTTTTGGCAATGTTGGGGAATCCTGGAGTGTGACGTATGAGGGAAACTCCAATATTACAGCCCAGTGTCACACAAGCCATAGTTAAGGAAACTAAGCAACTGAATACAATAAATGTCTCCTCAGATGTAATGTACATCAACGTCGGGTAAAACAGCATTATAATCTCCTTTGTGGTAGAGAAAGCTGCTACACGGGGAACCGAGTAACAGCGAAGATGTTGAATTAAACGTACACACAGTCAGCTTTTCCACATATACAGTGGGTACGGAAAGTATTCAGACCCCCTTAAATTTTTCACTCTTTGTTATATTGCAGCCATTTGCTAAAATCATTTAAGTTCATTTTTTTCCTCATTAATGTACACACAGCACCCCATATTGACAGAAAAACACAGAATTGTTGACATTTTTGCAGATTTATTAAAAAAGAAAAACTGAAATATCACATGGTCCTAAGTATTCAGACCCTTTGCTGTGACACTCATATATTTAACTCAGGGGCTGTCCATTTCTTCTGATCAGCCTTGAGATGGTTCTACACCTTCATTCGAGTCCAGCTGTGTTTGATTATACTGACTGGACTTGATTAGGAAAGCCACACACCTGTCTATACAAGACCTTACAGCTCACAGTGCTGATCATCATAACTTCTATGTACCCTTGCTCCATTGCTGAAAATCTTTTTTTTTAAATGAATGACTTGATCTACCTGTTGCTTTGGTCTTCATCAACAGCTGCTTGCACCTCCTGCAGGTGAGCAACTAACAACAGAAAGAGATCATGCATCGATACTCTACTGCTATTCCTGCGCTTCCCGGATGTGAAATGCTGAAATTTCTGCCGAATTTTAACCACTGAATTTGTGGAAATCACCTGAAAATCACCATATTTTTAAACAGACTGAATATTTTGGAAGTGAATTGTGGAAGGTGAATATGAATAATTAAATTTTTGATTTAATAATGTGTGTGAAATATTTTGAATTCAAATATTCCCAGTTTAAATAAACAATTATGTCAAATTTCAGCCCCTAAAAATGCAAGCCCTGAAAATACAATGCATTCAAATGCAAGCATTGTTTATGCAGAGCATTATTTTTTCAGTTAATGCAATTCAACATGCTTTTTTTTGTTTCAAAGACATTTGTCATTATTTTTCTTCCATAGACTGATGACCGACTGGAGAGTGAGACAGCAAAGTAGCTGCTTGAGTCTTCAGATGTTAGCTTGAATCTTGAATTAAGTAAATTTTCCTTACCTATCTGCAAATTATTATTATTAATAATTCTATGCTTACATCTCATTTAATTGTGATACAAGTGATCTTGCAGAGATATTATTTGCTAGTCTTCTGTTCTGTGGGATAAAACTGAAATATGTCTGAGATTTAATGATAGAAGCATTTGGAATAGCTCTCTGACCTTTTGGCTGTCAGAATCACTGAAGGTCAAGCCGAAATAGTCCTTTTCCATCAAGTTTAGATGTTCACACACCAGGTCCAGGAGAACCTGCCCCTTACACTGTTTCTGCAAAAATAACAAAACACAAACGTGGAAGGGGTAAAACATACATATAAATTATGCAATTACCAGACAGTGCAAACAATAAACATGTTTATATATTATAGTTTGACACTGGTTTATTTGATAATTTGGTCCTGATCAGAGATTAATTCCACCCTCCTACCCCATCAGTACAAGTTGCTTGTCACATATATTATTTTACAAAAAATGCATAAGCATTTCTACAATAAATGTACCTGTTGTGACTTAAATTAGATGAATATTAGTCATAAATGCTTAGTATAGTGTTTAATTCATTGTTTTCAATAATAAGAACAGAAACAGTTTATATAGTAATTTATTTGGCTCTTCCCCTTTAGGAAAAATTACCCATAATGCTGTTCAGATAGAGAGCTCGCTGAGAAGTGAACTGACTGAGTAACGTGGTGTGTGCACTGCAAAAGTGAATTCATCCATGTAAAAAACCTGAAACTCCAATAAATCAGTTATTTTGTTTTTAATTCAAGTCATCACGAGTCATTATTGCTTGTTTAGTGAAGTCATGACAAAGCGTCTGGTGCCGAAACCCAGGAAACTAGCAAACAACACCTGAAATGGTGGAGTGATTTGGAAGACTACTCAGAAAACGGAGAGATGTACGCGCTTCCACAACGAGACTTTTACAAGATATTGAAACAGAAGTAGACAAAGAAGATCCAGTCATTTACTGACTATGTGAACTGTTAGCCCTGTTATCTGAAAAAGAGGAAATGCTGCTGGAGTTGGATGTTAGAATCGAGGAAGGGACAGACACAGATGATTTGGAGAATGAATTCGCTGATGTTGAGGATTATAAAGAGCGAGTCATCACCGCGAAATCACGCACGCGTGATACAGAGAAACCGGGAAAGCAGCAGACCAAGCAGCACAGAGCCCTCACTGATCAGACAAACAGTTAAGTTGCCCAAGTTGATTATTGACAAGTTTAATGGTGAAATCAGTCAGTGGCAAGACTTTTGGAATCAGTTTGAAACCGCTATTCACAATGATGCACTGAGCAAAACAGAGAAGTTTATTTACTTAAAGATGTATCTAACCGGCGCTGCTTCTAAGGCAATAGTGGGACTGATGTTAACAGACAGTAATTAGAATCACACAATCGAGCTGCTGCAGAATCGGTTAGGAAGAAAGGACCTGATTATTAACACGCACAAGACTAAACTGCTGAATCTCTGCCCAGTAAAGAAATCTAATGATGTCACTGTTCTGAGACAACTTTATGATGAATGTGAAGTACATATCCACAGCTTAGAATCGCTGGGTGTACGGCAGCTTGTTGTGCCCTGTTCTGCTACAGATGATTCCAGATGACATTACTCTCCAGTACAGCCGTCAGAGAAGAACCAGCGATGTATGTAAAGTCTCAGAAGTTATGGAATTCCTGCAGAAAGAGATTCTGAGCAGAGAAAGAACCATGCAGCTGATTAAGTCTCCACTTCTGGAAGTAATTCCAGAGACAGTCAAAGCTATCAGAAACCAGCTAAAAGACAAGACACATCATTTGAAATGAAGCACAGAAAGCACAACATGCCATCAGCTGCAGTACTGTAAGCCACCAGTCAAAGAATACAAAACTGCCTTTTCTGTGAGAGTGCAGCACACAAAACAGAACTGTGTCCCAAAACTGATATTGCTGCACGAAAGGACAAACTGATGAAGATGGGACGATGCTTTGTGTGCCTTGGGTCAAAGCACATCGCAAGATTCTGTAAGACTAAACTGTGCTGTAATGTATGTGAAGGCTGACACCACAGTGCTGTACGTGAGAAAAGAGAAACATGTACATCTGACACTGATGACAACAAGGACAATGTAGTTTGTTCCTTTGCTTCACATTCAGTAAAGATATAGCCCGCTAAACAGTACAACCTAAGCAGAAGGACCTGAGAAGCATTCGCTGCTTACTGGATGGAGGCAGTCAGAAAAGCTTCATCAGTGAGAACACAGTAAGAGCTTTAAAGTTACCTGTGATCAAGCAAGAAACAGTCACTCTTTTTGGCTCTGCAGCACCAGTTACAGCAAAGCACAACACAGTGAAATTAAGTCTGCAGAACGTCTGGAAGAAGGGGCAGAAAATTGAAATATAAGCGCTTGAGACACCCCAAGTGTGCACTGCCGTGATGAAGATCC
This sequence comes from Sinocyclocheilus grahami, assembly GCF_001515645.1. Lineage (NCBI taxonomy): Eukaryota > Metazoa > Chordata > Actinopteri > Cypriniformes > Cyprinidae > Sinocyclocheilus > Sinocyclocheilus grahami. The sequence goes on from NW_015507137.1 coordinate 93,418, forward strand.
CAGGTGAGCAGAGCTGGAACGAAAAGGCTTGCAGTTAGCAGATTACACAGATGATGGCACTTATGATACAGAGTTGTCGATGCTGATTGGTGCCGATTACTACTGGCGTATAGTGTCAGGCCAAGTAGAAAGAATCACTGACACACTTGTAGCCGTTGAGAGCATCTTTGGATGGTCAGTGCAAGGCCCAGTCAAAATGTCCAGTGTTGCTGATGCAGCCTGCATGCAAGTACAAGTTACTGAAGACACACTGGTTTCACAGCGTCTGAAAGCCTTCTGGGAAATAGAGACTCTCTGTATCACCACGAAGCAGACAGCCAGTCCTGAGGAAGAGGAGGCTCCTCACAAGTTTGAAAAGACAGTCAGTACAAAGATGGAAGATATGAACCTGACAAGCCAGAACTACCAGACAACTACAGAATTGCAAGGAAAAGATTCAAAGGCCTTAAGAGAAAGTTGCAGTCAGATGTAGTGCTGTGTCACCAATATAATGAAGTTGGGAATGATTACCTTGAGCAGGGCATTGTCGAAGAAGAGGTGCAGGAGGAGTCATCTCCGACCGCTGTGAAATACTACATGCCTCATCATGCTGTTCACCACGAAGACAAGGTAACAACAAAACTCAGAGTAGTGTTTGATGCCTCATCACATGACAGACTTTCCATTACTTAATGACTGTCTGCTTACTGGTCCTAACCTGAATCCAGATCTGCTCAGTATATTAATAAAATTCAGACTGCATGCGATTGCATTTACAGCAGATAACAAAAAGGCTTTCTTGCAGATTTCTCTTGCTAAGAAGTACCGAGATGTGGTGCGTTTCCTCTGACTCACTGCACTGCCTCATGAAGACATAAGTGAGGAGCAGCGTGTGCTAGGGATGACGAGGGTAGTGTTTGGAGTCTCCCCCAGCCCATTTCTCCTCGCAGCTACAGTGAGAAAAAAACTTGAAGAAATATGAAGCCCAACTTCCTGAGGTAGTAAAGATAATAAAGGAATCACTTTATGTCAATGACTTAATCTCAAGTACAAGTGACGTTGAGAATGCTTTCTCCATAACTGCTAATGCCAAACAGATTATGTCCACAGGTGGCATGGACATTTGCAAATGGACAACAAACTGTCCAGAGTTGAAGGAGAAATGGAAAACAACAATGAATGAACTTGCACCAGAGACAGAGACACCAGGAGCTGTACTGAAGGTGCTAGGCTTGGTGTGGAGGACTGAAGCGGATGATTTCGTCTTTGATCTGACTGCATTGCTGGATGCTGTAGCAAAACTAGAGAACACCAAAAGGAGTAACAGAGAAACTCTCTGCTCGCATATTCGACCCAATAGGTTTTCTAACCCCTTTCACTGTGCGTGTGAAATGCCTTTTTCAAGAGATGTGGATACAAGGTCTCGGCTGGGATAAGGAGCTGCCTACAGATCTTGCACAAGAATGGCAAAGGTGGTGTTCAGAATTTCCACAGATCCACCACATAGTCATCCCCCGCTGGTATGAAATCAAATCTGAACACAAGCACGATGCACAACAACTTCACGTGTTCTGTGACATAAGCGAGAAAGCTTAAAGTACAGTTGCATACTTGCTGCGAGAGGTGGATGGAACAAAGACTACATGCCTCGTCGCTTCAAAGTCCAGGGTAGCTCCGCTGAAGAAGATGTCTTGAGTTGATGGGAGCAGTTGATGGGAGCAGTGTTTGGAGCAAGACTAGGCGTGCATCTCAATCAGCTCCCTAGCTCCCAAATTAGTAGCTCGAGTTCGCACTGACATATAATATGATTGAGCAATTAGTAGCATATTTGGCGTGCTGTCCAGAGGGAGGGATCCAAGCTCGGGATAGAGCCTGAATCCAAAGAACACCCCCCCCATCCCAAGAATGGGATGAAATTAGATTAAGAGTGAGGTGTTGGGGTGGAGGCGGGATGCTGGAAAACTGTCGTGGAACAGAGGTAAGTTGGCTATATACTGTATATATTGTATATATATATATAAGTATTGTGCTTGTTAAGGTGATTAGCTGACGAGCTCCACCTGGGCCAGACTGATTGATTATCTGATCGTGCTCCTCCCGAACATTGTAAATGAAACATCATATCGTGTACACGAATTCGGTCACTGGTAAGTTCCCTGACTCACTGCACGTTGGGACAGTGATCACTCGAATTCCAGTGACATGATTACATACAATATCAACAGACAAAATAGTAGAACGTTGTAAGGTCCACGCACTTGGCCCAAGGAAGGTATCCAGTAGTGGCTGAAGGTTTCTTGTGTGTTCAGTCTTGTCAGCGTGCAAAGTTATTCAATTTAAATTCAATTCTAATCTGACTCCATTTTATTATATAATCTGACTCCATTTTATTATGACCTCACATTTGAGTTAAAATGCCAATTATTATTGATCATTTATAGGATAATTTATCTAGACATCTGATTATTCTATTTATTCTTTAATATTATTGTACTCGTTCATTCGAGTGCTCATGTCACTCAAAGATAACGCTTCGGCTGTTAGCGTATCTTACGGTCACATTCTCGTCAGTCTTGGTTATTAGACAGAGGTAATAGGTAATACTTCAGAAGGCCACTCCTATGCTTGCTCATTCTAAAAGTAGGGTAAACATAACTATTAAGCTCACCAAAATCTACATTGAGACATTTTTTTAGTGCACAAGATATTGGTTTCAGTACAAAAAGTTATGTTAAAATAAAATATTAATCTCTTACACAAAAATATAACATTTTATTTTAAATGACAAAATCATTTTGATTAAGATCTAAATGCAAAAAGTCTGGCTGTGCTTAATGGGTTCATTTTGGTCCCCTTTACGCACATCCCTGTTCCCATTAAGCTCACACCATGTTTTATTAAAATTTTTTGTTTATTTTAAACAACCTTTTTAAAGAATAATTGAACATTTTTTTTATTTGAAGACACAAAGTCAATCACAAAAAAACTGAACACTAAAATCAAGCAACAAGGCACTCGATTTGATCAGTTATATATTCATAATGAAGTGTCATTTAAGCAGTGGTGGGCCGTCAGGGCCAGCAAAGCCTTCTCTGCTGGCCTAAACACTATCAGAATCACTGATTTAGTTTTAATATATTTTTCCATGAATGTGTATTAAATTATTTCCAATAGTCTATTCTCTTCAGTTCATAGCTTTTCTCTTGGTTGCACTGCTTCCAGCAGTGTACGTTTATATTACAGCTTTTATCCAATCATATTTCAGCAATTGTGTTGCCAGGGTCAAATAAATCTGCCTTACGGCCTTCAGAATCCACAGTGCAGGCGTCTGTTAGCTTAAATCAATGGCAATGAAACTGTTGCTTTAACCAATCAGATTTCGAGTTGGCAACACCAGGGCCATCTAGCTGGCTAACGATAACGTCAGCATTTTCTTGTCCTTTGATTGGATGGTCAGCATACTAGCTAGCAAACAGCATCACTGTAAATCATTTTATTAAAACTTAGTAAAACTTTTATTTCTGTTTCTCAGGTTTAGATTTTCAGTGTATTTTGAAAAAATATTTGCCTACTATATTTAGTAAATCTAAAAACAGTAGTCCTAATGACTGCGAAAAACAACCACACCCCCCCTCGGCACCGGCTCTGTGAAAGACTCGTGAAGATGAAAAACCACTAGAGAATGGTAGGTTCATTTTCATTTTTGACTCTTGTATCGCTTTATGCGTTGTATGCTGATGTTATTTGTGCAATTTAAAGCCAGGTTTCAGTTTCCGTAAGAATATCTCAGTTCCCCCGAGTGGAGCTGTATTAACCGGTCTTTTCCTGGCAGAGGCAGACCAGCAGGGAGATGAGAGTCACAGAGGTACATTAAAACACATCTATACACTTTTCTTCATCGTCTTGTATGAATTATTTTAATGTTACTTGCTCACTTTCCTAGTAAAGCTGTGCTAACGAGTATTTTCCTCCCGCAGTGCGCTGGCAGACCGGCGGGGAGACTCGTGAACATTGTACACATGTAATCACCTTATTTGTTTTATACCAATGCTATCTGTAAGGTATAAATGCGTTTGGGTGAATAAATGTCTGTAAAAACATCAGATGGACTGTATTTGTGTTATTTTGTTAGGTTAATGCTTCAGCTACAGATGATGTGTTGCGCAATTGTTAATTGGGTTTCTTTCTTTAGTAATGGCATTCATTCTCGTTACATAAGATACCTGTCTGTTATGTAGTGCCCTGTTATACTGCATTACTGTGTCATATTTATGGTTTCTATAGCCGTGGCATCATTATGATGGTATGAAGAGATGGATTAATTCATGTAGGACTCCACTGAAGGCCTAGGTGTAAAATGCACGGCCCGCCACTGCATTTAAGCACATTGCAACATCTAGACTAGTCCACGTTCAGCTAAGTAACACAAATTCAAAAATTAAATAAAACAATCCAATAAATTAATGGGGATGAACACAGAAACTAGCCTCATTATGAAATCTGGTAGTGTGTGATCCTCAGTCATTTAGTGTATGATGGCCAGATTTCCTTGTGACTATTTAGAAGTCACAAAGGAAAACTAGCCATCATGCCCTAAATGACTGAGGATCACGTCATGCACTGGTGTTTTACAAATCTGTTCAAATTTTAAAAGTCATGAAGTTTATTCCAGCCTTTAGTCGCTTTTTTCATGGACAGATACAGCAGGTTTCTGATGGCTCCTTCTTTGTACGAACGACATGCCTCTTTCATCTTTGGGCATGAACTATAGTTACATCTAGATTTTGTCATCTTAAAGATGTGAAATAAGTTATTAACCATGTTATAAAGATTAATTTAAAGTGACAACCATCAGTTAATATTTAAAGTCTGTTTATGAAGTATTTACATAGACGTTCAATGTGGAAGAGCTTAAAGAGAGCACACTGAGCTTAATTGGAGCAGCAACAATTTTTTATAAATTTCATGTAATATTTATTAAAATGACAGGATTTTGCTAAATAAATAGTCTAGGTCACGTATTAAATTCATACATATTTTAATATGAACAACTATTATTAACAATATCTATGAAATTATACTTTTTCTTATTGAAGTCACACTGAAGCTGTGTTCTGTAGCATCTGCGCTATGCTGCTAAAATGATCTTTTGCATCTAACTGTAATTATTTCCCACATCTATGCTCCAGGTTATAATATGCAAAAGTCTAAACATTAATCTCTTAATTTTACAGTAAGTAGTGAAACTTATCCAAAATAAAGGCTTAAACGTCTAAAAAATGCACATTTAAGGGGCTCCTCTTTTGGTGAAAGTTTTTAGACAGCTTTCAAAATGGCCGCCAGACAGTGTGAACACATGGAGACACATATCTCAGTGTCCAATGATCTTATTGATTTGAAATTATAGGAGGTATGTAGTAACAAACACATCAATTGGTTAAGACATCAAGTATGATAATACATTATTTTTTCTTTTTATAATCTGAGCTCAAATATGGAAGTGTGCTTAATGGGTACGTGAGCTTAATAGGAACGTTTACCCTACTTTTAATTAGCCCCCATAGATTTGTATACACTTGAATAAAGCAACATTATTTCTGGTCAGAGGTCACGACCATTATTATAGATATAAGCCGACCAACATTAATTTCCCAGATAGTAGTTTTGGTATGGTCATGCCATGGTTTCCCCATGAACACTTAGCTAGAGTAATATTAAAATAAACAGAGGTTAGGCTCACTAGGTTGCTCGAACAACATCCAGTTGACCTAAACGGAAATTCCCTATAAGCCCTTACAATCTAAGTACACTTGAACTAATACCAAGTGTTAGCCGGATCTCTAAAGATACAGTTGGTGTGCCCTATGCTCCATCTCAACTGAATTTTAGTCTGTTACTAACCTGACGCAGGAAATGCGGTAACAAGGATACAACGTAATCTACTAGAGTCAATAATTTCAGAGTAAATCAGAATAAAATCAAATGTAACAATTTATTATCAGTCAGGTAAATATGTATTATGCCAATTACAATGCCAATTCAAAAATATCAAATCATTACATCAAATTCTCAAGGATAAATCTAAGAGTAAAAGGTGCATACCTGACCTTGGAAAATACATAGTATGGAGTGCAGAGACACACACCACACAACGGGCTTTCTGGCTACAGAATCGCCCTGACCCTTTTGCTGCAATCCTTCAAATACAAAACCAAGATAAAACATCCCCCAAATGAAGGCATGTACAAACAATTGGAATTTGCATTAACCCCGGTCCCAGACCTGGGTAGTTTACACCTCAATGAGAACAGAATATAATTTGCATGAAAGACCATGGGAGAGGGCACACCCATTACAGTAAGCAAAATATCTCTAAATCTTCAAATCTTTATTAACTTTTAGTTTACTTCTGTATAAATGAGACCATTGTACCAGTCGCACTGAGACATTTCAAATGATACCAGACATATCTGTTAGTTCATTTGCATTGGCATTTTCATATAATTATTTTGAGCAGACTGAGTAGAAGGAAGGATGGGTCAAGGGATTTAAAAAGAAACAAATGGACAGAAGGGAAGGAAGTTTCCTGCACCTCCACTCTGTTGGGTGTCTCGAAGATGCCTGTGTATGTTTCTATTGCCTGTTTCTCAGGCGATCAAGGTATCTGAGGTTCTTTCAACCTTACAACATCATCACTGGAATTAATAAACAACAGGCAGGACCAATCTAATTTTAATATAGTTTTTTATTCTCTTTAAACACATTGTTTTGTTACATGTTCTTTTTCAGGGAGCGAATGTTCCAGTGCACTGGAAGGATTTCGCGATTGAGACAGCCCTTAAAATGGCCGACTCCCTGATCAGTGCCCTTACTACTGATTGAGAAGCACCCTAGGAAACAACTTGCTAAAGCCTTTGAATATGGAGCTCTGACAGGTTCACCTGTGGACAGATTCAATGATTGTGCTACAATGGATTCGCTGTCCAGCTCACAAATGGAAACAGTTTGTGTCAAACAGAGTAGCTGAAATACAGTCCTTAACCAACCCTGCAATGTGGTCTCACTGTAAAGGTAAGGCCAATCTAGCAGATCTCCCTAACAGAGGTCAAACTGCAGCTAACCTGAAGGAAAGCAAACTGTGGTGGAAAGGACCCCCATTTCTGACTACACCAAATCTGTCGGAGGAAAGTGATGAAGATCAGAGTGTTGAAGATGTGAGTAATGAGCTAATGAGTAATGGGGGGGGGGGGGGGGGTCGGGCGGTTATTTTTATGCGGGGGGTTGAAATTCCCTATAAGCCCTTACAATCTAAGTACACTTGAACTAATACCAAGTGTTAGCCGGATCTCTAAAGATACAGTTGGTGTGCCCTATGCTCCATCTCAACTGAATTTTAGTCTGTTACTAACCTGACGCAGGAAATGCGGTAACAAGGATACAACGTAATCTACTAGAGTCAATAATTTCAGAGTAAATCAGAATAAAATCAAATGTAACAATTTATTATCAGTCAGGTAAATATGTATTATGCCAATTACAATGCCAATTCAAAAATATCAAATCATTACATCAAATTCTCAAGGATAAATCTAAGAGTAAAAGGTGCATACCTGACCTTGGAAAATACATAGTATGGAGTGCAGAGACACACACCACACAACGGGCTTTCTGGCTACAGAATCGCCCTGACCCTTTTGCTGCAATCCTTCAAATACAAAACCAAGATAAAACATCCCCCAAATGAAGGCATGTACAAACAATTGGAATTTGCATTAACCCCGGTCCCAGACCTGGGTAGTTTACACCTCAATGAGAACAGAATATAATTTGCATGAAAGACCATGGGAGAGGGCACACCCATTACAGTAAGCAAAATATCTCTAAATCTTCAAATCTTTATTAACTTTTAGTTTACTTCTGTATAAATGAGACCATTGTACCAGTCGCACTGAGACATTTCAAATGATACCAGACATATCTGTTAGTTCATTTGCATTGGCATTTTCATATAATTATTTTGAGCAGACTGAGTAGAAGGAAGGATGGGTCAAGGGATTTAAAAAGAAACAAATGGACAGAAGGGAAGGAAGTTTCCTGCACCTCCACTCTGTTGGGTGTCTCGAAGATGCCTGTGTATGTTTCTATTGCCTGTTTCTCAGGCGATCAAGGTATCTGAGGTTCTTTCAACCTTACAACATCATCACTGGAATTAATAAACAACAGGCAGGACCAATCTAATTTTAATATAGTTTTTTATTCTCTTTAAACACATTGTTTTGTTACATGTTCTTTTTCAGGGAGCGAATGTTCCAGTGCACTGGAAGGATTTCGCGATTGAGACAGCCCTTAAAATGGCCGACTCCCTGATCAGTCCTTTTTTGTGTATTATAATGGGCCATGCTGGAGTCAGTAATTTATCAGCTTTAACATCAAATACTCGAGAGTGTAATTTTACTTTTTTTTTAAATTCGCTTTGGTACTATTTTCACAAGCAACTGTTACATTTTCAAAACTCTTAGTACTAATATCACAACAGATCATCAAAAGTGCAGTTTTTTCAAACATTTCAGCATATTTTCAATTGTCTTGCAGTTTTTTTTCACTTCAGTTAGACATGTGCCAGTATTCGGTAATGTGGTATATCACGATAATGAATATGCACGATATTGTTATCGTGGGCACTTCAAAATACAGAAAATAATAATTTATTACAAATTATTCCGAATTTTGAATGCATTTTAAGAATATCTTTCCCATTAACTGGTCACAATGCACTGCTCAATGCTGCGTCAAAGACACACTCTGATGCAAACAAGCACGAATGAGAAGTGCATGGCGAAACACGTGAGAGACGCTTAAGCGCACATTCCCTCTCTGACAGCAGATGGCGCTAAACATAATGCAGCTGTTACCCCGGAAACCCCGTAAACAAAACAGCTTTCTGTTTATGAAAGGTGTTCAAATGATTTAAATAGCCATTTAGATTTGTGTATGAAAAAAGAAAAATGAAAAATTCTTCTAAACATTCATTAATCTTAGGCTCCTACCATATTTCTGATATTATCTATCAGACTAATCTGATTAATTTGATTGTTTTCTTTTATTCTAAAACTGCGAGTGCAGCGCGCATGCAGTGCGTTAGCATTCGTTAGCCGGTTAGCTTGTCATTCACATTTCCATTCGCATCTATTGCTGTTTTCTTTTTCTTTTTCTCGCTCCGTTTCTTTTCTCTCTCGCTCCTTTTTTTCATGAGTTCATCAAACAACAGTGGTAAGTCAGAATCATTCATCAATCACGGTAAGTAATGGCTTCTTCTCCTGCTATTGTTGTTTGCACAACTTGCCACATGTATAGTTTAGCTCTCTCTGTCGGCGCTGAGGGATTCACATGTGATAAACGCAGGAAAATAGTTAGGCTGACAGAGAAGATTTCAGAATTACAGACACGCATCCAAACTTTAATTGAGGACAATAAGAATATGAGGGCACTAGATACGGCTTTGAATGCGACTATCTCAGGGAGTCCTGTACATTGTTTGGTTCCGGTTACAGAACCTCCACAACAGGGCGACTGGGTGACTGTGAGGCGGCATAATCGTGGGTCAAAACACTGCTCTTTCGTTCCGATCAAAATATCAAACAGGTGACGCACCCACTGAGAAACCTGATCAAAGTGCTCTAGTTATTGGCGATTCTATTGTACAGAATGTGAAAATAAAGACACCAGCAACCATAGTCCAATGTTTACCGGGAGCCAGAGTGCCTGACATCTTGGCAAATTTAAAAGTGCTGGCTAATGCTAAACGTAAATTCAGTACGATATTTATTCACGCTGGTGCTAATGATGTTCGACTTCGCCAGTCAGAGATCACTAAAAATAACATTAAAGAGGTGTGTGAACTTGCAAATACGATGTCAGACACTGTAATATGCTCTGATCCCCTCCCTGCTTACCGTGGTGATGAGATACATAGCAGACTGTCATCACTCAATGGCTGGATGTCTAAATGGTGCCCGCAGAATAACATAGGTTTCATAGACAATTGGATGAGTTTTTGGGGCAGACCTGACCTGTTGAAACGAGATGGTCTTCATCCTTCCTGGGGTGGTGCCGCTCTTCTCTCTAGAAATACGGCACATAGTCTTGAAGTTTGTACTTGACTAACTGGGGCCCAGGTCAGGAAGCAGACAGACTGGCTAAACCGACCGTCTGCTAGCCGCCTCACGTCACAAAAATCAGTTAATTCTCAGCACATGGAGACCCTTTCACCTTGATATCACACTATAGAGACTGTGTCTGTTCACCGAACTAGAAAATAGTAATACAGATAAACAAATGATAAAGCTGGGCTTATTGAATATCAGGTCCCTTTCTACGAAAGCACTTTTTGTAAATGATATGATCACTGATCATAATATTTTCAGTATTTCTCAGAGGGCAGGCTTCAAGTATAACTCGTTTGAAGTAATGGTGCTTCATATAACATTATCAAGAGAAACAAGTGTTAATGAAAAATCCCCTGTGATGTTTGTGCTGGCTACTGTATACAGGCCACCAGGGCACCATACAGACTTAATTAAAGAATTTGCTGATTTTATATCCGAGTTAGTGCTGGCTGCACATAAAGTTTTAATTGTTGGTGATTTTAATATCCATGTTGATAATGAAAAAGATGCATTGGGGTCAGCATACATAGTCATTCTGAACTCTATTGGGGTTAGACAACACGTGTCAGGACCTACTCATTGTCGAAATCATACTCTAGATTTAATACTGTCACATGAAATTGATGTTGCTGGTGTTGAAATTATGCAGCCAAGCAATGATATCTCAGATCATTATCTAGTCTTGTGCAAACTTAATATAGCTAAAACTGTAAATTCTACTCCTTCTTACAATTATGGTAGAACCATGACTTCTACCACAAAAGACTGCTTTGTAAGTAATCTTCCTGATTTATCTCAATTCCTTAGCATATCCAATACCTCAGAACAACTTGATGATGTAACAGAAACTATAGACTCTCTCTTTTCTAGCATTTTAGATAGAGTTGCTCCTTTATGCTTAAGGAAGATTAAGGAAAACAGTCTGACACCATGGTATAATGAGCACACTCACACTCTTAAGAGAGCAGCCCGGAAAATGGAGCGCAGATGGAGGAAAACCAAACTAGAGGTATTTCGTATTGCTTGGTGGGAAAGTACCCTATCCTACAGAAAAGCATTAAAAACTGCTAGATCTGATTACTTTTTGTCTCTTTTAGAAGAAAACAAACATAACCCCAGGTATTTATTCAATACAGTGGCTAAATTAACGAAAAATAAAGCATCAACAGGTGTTGACATTTCCCAACAGCACAGCAGTAATGACTTTATAAACTACTTAACTTCCAAGATCGATACTATTAGAGATAAAATTGTAACGATGCAGCCGTCAGCTACAGTATAGCATCAGATAGTGTGCTATAGATCCCCTGAGGAACAATTCCACTCATTCTCTAGTATAGGAGAGGAAGAATTGTATACATTTTTAAATCATCTAAACCAACAACATGTATGTTAGACCCTATTCCATCTAAGCTCCTAAAAGTGGTGCTTCCAGAAGTCATAGATCCTCTTCTGACTATTATTAATTCGTCATTGTCATTAGGATATGTCCCCAAAACCTTCAAACTGGCTGTTATTAAGCCTCTCATCAAAAAAACACAAATTGACCCCAAAGAACTAGTTAATTACAGACCGATCTTGAATCTCCCTTTTCTATCTAAGATACTAGAAAAGGTAATATCCTCACAATTATATTCCTTCTTAGAGAAAAATGGTATTTGTGAGGATATCTAGTCAGGATTTAGACCGTATCATAGTACTGAGACTGCTCTCATTAGAGTTACAAATGACCTGCTCTTATCATCTGATCATGGTTGTATCTCTCTATTAGTGCTATTGGATCTTAGCGCTGCGTTCGACACTATTGACCACAACATTCTTTTGAATAGACTAGAAAACTTTGTTGGCATTAATGGAAGTGCACAGTGTTGCTTTCGTCAACAAAAATTATGACTAAATATAGTCGTCAACAAACCTTTATCATGTGACGAAAACGAGACGAGACGAGACGAAAATGCTGGTCATGTGACGATGACGATAATTAAATGTATAATGCAATATCGTTGACGAATAAAAACGAGACGAAATGTGGCTTGAAATGTCTCTTCATTTTCGTTGACCAAAACGAGATGAAACGAACTGTTATAACGTTATTTCGTCTCATTATTATTATTATTTTGCAGTATTTCTGTTTCCTGTGTCTCGCTTCAGGGGCTGCATCAGGCGCAGACGCAGGCGACGTCACTTCCTCAAGCCCCACTTGCGGCATTATTTAGACCAGTGTTTCCCAACCGGGGTCTGTCGAGAGCAGGGGTGCTGTGTAAAAAATAATTTTTTTATATTTTTAAATTGCTAAAATGTTCAAAAAAGCAGCTATTATATAATATCCATTTCTAATGTTGCCAATAATTAGAGATGCACAGAAATTCTGGCTGCGAAAATGAGTTCACCGCTCAGGATTCACTTTCACGTGTTATCCCGCTCTATGCGCGTGTGTATTATCCATAGACTGTATGGTATTATCCCGCTCTGTGTGTGTGTGTGTGTGTGTGTTATCCCGCTCTATGCGCGTGTGTGCTCCGCTCAGTAACTCGCGGCCCATGTGACTGCTCCATTCATATACCGTTCATGTTAAAAAAACATCGATGTAGTACAGGATTGTTTCTGTCTGCAATAGACCTACTGTGCTGTAACAAGGTGTGGTATATGGGCAACTCTGGTAACGCTGCCCTCTCATTCGTTGATCTGCTAACCGTTATGCTCATGTGTCCTCGGATAATAATAGCTAAGATTAAACATTATTTGGATAATTGGTGAAAAAAAAAATCTCTTAATAGTCCTACTGTGTGTTAGACCTACCTGAAAAACTAAAAAGCAATTTATTTCATTTGTAGGCCTATCGTGATTTTTTTTATTTGTTCCTTTACATATTACCCTTGGGAGATATCATCAGGAAACATGGTGTTAGCTTTCATTATTATGCTGATGATACTCAGCTCTATATTTCATCGCAGCCCAGCGAAACATACCAATTTGAAAAACTAACGGAATACATAGTCGATATAAATAACTGGATGACAAGTAATTTCTTACTGCTAAATTCTGAAAAAACAGAGGAGTTAATTATAGGACCTACAAACTCTGCATGTAATATCTTAAAACACTCTCTAAGACTCGATGGCTGCTCTGTCAATTCTTCGCCATCAGTTAGGAATCTAGATGTGATATTTGATAGCAATCTTTCCTTTGAAAGCCACGTTTCTAGCATTTGTAAAACTGCATTTTTCCATCTCAAAAATATATCTAAATTACGACCTATGTCAAATGCAGAAATGTTAATTCATGCGTTCATGACCTCAAGGTTAGATTATTGTAATGTTTATTGTGTGGTTGTTCTGCACGCTTAATAATCAAACTCCAGCTGGTCCAAAATGCAGAAGCTAGAGTTCTTACTAGAACCAGGAAGTATGACCATATTAGCCTGGTTCTGTCAACACTGCAGTAGCTCCCTATTAAACATTGTATAGATTTTAAAATCTTGCTTATTACTTATAAAGCCCTGAATGGTTTAGCACCTCAGTATTTGAACGAGCTCTTATTGCATTACAGTCCTCCATGTCCAATGCACTCTCAAAAGTCTGGGAATTTGATAATAACTAGAATATCAAAATCAACTGCGGGTGGCAGATCCTTTTCCTATTTAGTGCCCAAACTCTGGAATAGCCTACCTAACATTGTTCGGGAGGCAGACACACTCTGTCAGTTTAAATCTAGATTAAAGACCCATCTCTTTAACCTGGCTTACACATAACACACTAACTCATTTCTAATATTCATATCCGTTAAAGGATTTTTTTAGGTTGCATTATTTAGCAAACCAGAACCGGGAACACTTCCCATAACACCCAATGTACTTGCTACAATGTTAGAAGAATGGCATCTATGCTAATATTAGTCTGTTTCTTTCTTATTCCGAGGTCACCGTAGCCACCAGATCCAGTCTGTATCCAGATCAAGTGGTCACTGCAGTCACTTGGATCCAGTACGTATCCAGCCCAGATGGTGGATCAGCACCTAGAGGACAACTAGATGAGCCCCAGAGACAGATCCCCAGTGAAGACCTTGTCTCCTAGATGGCCACCGGGACAAGACCACAGGAACCAGTTGAGTCCTCTGCACAATGTGACTTTGCTGCAGCCTGGAATTGAACTGCTGGTTCGTCTGGCCAGAAGAGAACTGGCCCCCCGAATGAGCCTGGTTTCTCCGAAGGTTTTTTCTCCATTCTGTCACCGATGGAGTAAAGTGATACCTATTGGTCTTTATAATTCTTTTGCACTTTAATCTGTGTAAAATGTTTAACTTTATAAATTTTTTTGTGTATTGCCTTATTGTATTTAAATGTTCAGTTATTTTTGTTATAAGAAAAAAATTATTAAACCTGTTATACTGTATTATGACAATTTTTTGCAACTAAATGTCAATATTGTGACAATACCGTATACCGTGATAAAAGCATTATCAATTAATCGCAAAATGAAAATTTGATACTGGCATATCCCTAGTCTTAGTACAATACACACAATCACAAAGTATCCTTTTTACTACACAAAATAATTGTTTCATCTATATCAATGTTTCATTCACAGTAAGTCTTTCATAAAGCTCTTACAATCAAACTTTTCATTTGCATATGTTCTCATTCAGTTTAATAAATTTGCCTATTATTTAATCTAATTCATCTTAATGGTTAATTAGTGAATCATTTGGTGCATCTCTAGATATCTATAGATACAGATTCAATAGATATAGTTTCTAAAGAACTTGTTTGCAATTCAGGGATAACCAAATGTAATGAATAATTTTTTTGCACTATAAGTGATTTATCTTCGATGATAACCACTATTTGTAAGTGTATGTGTGTGTGGTTCAGGTAAACCCTATGTTATGGGGACAAAACTTAAAATGTTATTTTTTTCCGTAAGGGTAGGTTTAGGAGTAGGGTTAATGTAGGGGTATAGAATATTTGTACAGTATAAAACCCATTGTTCCTAAGGAATGTCATCATAATGATTGGAATACATGTGTTTGTTTGTGTGTGTGTGTGTGTGTGTGTGTGTGTGTTTGTGCGTTTAAGTGACTAACCATATTTTGGGGACGATTGGTACCAAGAATTTAGCAAAACCTCACAAAATCACCAAAAACCTCCCTTTGAGGGCATCCTCATATGTAAAACTGTGCGTTTTGTAATTTGTGAATATACACCAGGATACAAGGGAGAGAAATTGATCAGAGATGTATCAGAATAAGGAAGACAGATGGCATCAAATACAGCATTTTACATTACATTATACCATGTGATACTGTATAGTCTTTACCATGGTAGAGACTGCACATTACTATAACTCACCTTCACACCTTTCATCAGAAAAGTTCAGTTACAGTATAAATTAAATCATATGTCATACGGCATTGACAGTAATCTCTATTCTATCACAAAACCTTATGGCCATGTCATTCATCATTGTACCTTTTGATACAGTAACACAATGTATAAATACTTTTACAAACATTATGGATTTTGTGAGTTATGCCAATTATTGCCTGCATTATTGTAATTATTTCATCAACAAAGGTGATTTGAAACATGGATTTTACATTGTTTGATCTTGAATGAACTGATTGTTAAAAGTACTAAACTGAAAGAAGATCACAATGTTGTGTTTCGGTGATTAAATCAAATGTTCTCAATATATATTACACTAATCTTATGTTTTGAAACAATAATTGAGTGGATGAAAATATGTGTAATTGTAATGAAAGCATGAGATCAGATTTTGAAAGAATGACTAGTGATGTTACAAGTGTGGATTTCAATCACTTTGGATTTTTGTACTAAGAGTTTTGAAAATATACACCTTTCTTGTGAAAATAGTATAAATTAAAATATTTTCACATTTACAAAGAAAATATTTCCAGTGTTTTCACTGACCAATTTAATTAATTTTTCTTAATTCAAAAATGTAAATATTGAATTTGATGCCTGCAACACACTCAAAATCCTGTCTACAGTTTTTTTTGCACATATTTTCATTTCCACATAATCATTGTTTCAGAACAATGTATTGAGGACATTTGGTTTAAGTGAGTGACGTGTGTGTGTGTGCACACACACAGCAGTGAACACACACACCCGGAGCAGTGGGCAGCCATTTATGCTGCAGCATCCGGGGAGCAGTTGGGGTTCGGTGCCTTGCTCAAGGGCACCTCAGTCGTGGTATTGAAGGTGGAAGAGAGCGCTGTACATTCACTCCCCCCACCTACAATCCCTGCCAAACTTGAGACTCGAACTCGCAACCTTTGGGTTACGAGTCCGACTCGCTAACCATTAGGCCACGACTTCCCCAAATCACCAATTTTTTTTTAATCACCAAAACACAACAGTAAAATCTTCTTTCAACTTCTTTTACCAATCAGTTAATTCAAGAGCAAACAATGCAAGATACTTGTTTCAAATCACCTTTGTTGCTGAAATAATTAGTAATAGAGGCAATAACTGTCATGTTAGAAAATACACTTACATTACCTAGCTTGCATAACTCACATAAAATCCATAATGTTTGTAAAAGTATTTATACAGTGTGTTACTGTATCAAAAGGTGTGATGAAGGTATGACATGGCCATAAGGTTTGGTGCTAGAACAAAGTTTATTGTCAATGCAGTATGACATATGACTGTAACTGAACTTATCAGATGAAAGGTGAGTTATAGTAATGAGCAGTGGTAAAGACTATACAGTATCACATGACATAATGTAATGTAAAATGCTGTATTTGATGCCATCTGTCTCCCTTCTACTGATACATCTCTGATTAATTTCTCTCCCTTGTATCCCGCTGTATGTTCACAAATTGCAAAACACACAGTTTTACAAATGAGGACGTCCTCAAAGGGAGGTTTTTGGTGATTTTGTCAAGTTTTGCTTTGCGCGCACACACACACACACACACACACACACACACACACACACACAGATATTTCTATCATAATAGTGACATTCCATAGGAGCAATGCGTTTTATATTGTACAAATATTCTATCCCCCTACACCAGGGTTTGGGAACCTTTTTTGACCAAAGAGCCATTTTTTTTTATTTTTGGTTAATGCATTTTTCCAAAGAGCCAAAGTAAAAAATACAAATAAATAAATAAGAGACTGAGTGAGTGAAAAATAATGCACAGTGCCGACTGTATTTATGTGAATACACACCAGTGCCGGTATTTTGACACTCCGTGTTTTTACCATTTTAGGCACGCCACCAAAGACAACATCTACTATGCTTGTCCGTGTTCCACTCGACCTCGCGCGCAAAAAATCATTTAGTCAGAAGCGGATTGAGTTCTGTTTCGCGGCTTTGAGTTTTTAATACTGTCTGTCTTTTTAATATCAAGAATGTCTCGCTCTTTACTGTCTCATTCATTCATGTTCCTTTATTAATAACGCTAACCGTCCCACCCGCAGAAAGCTGCGCGGAAAAAGCAAAAGTAATGCATATAAAACAAAGTATATGTTTCAGTCCTGTCACTTTTTTTTACATACTTTTACACCTTTTCTGCTGTTCAAAAAATCTTTATTTTCACTATTACCACAAAGCTACGAATCTGAGTGCAGGAGCAGGGACGGATTATGACTTGCAAAGGCCCCGGGGCCAATTATCTCCAAGGCCCCCCACCCCACCAAACCATTTTTCCCCCGTTCTTTCCCTTAGCTTTGCATTCACAGTAATAGAAAGTGGAAGCTACGATCATGAATATTCAAACCGTTACTCCGCGTCAAATGCCTACGCTACCCTGCGCTAAAAAGCACATTGTACAGGGTTTACAGAATCAAGATAGGACTAATACACTTTTCTGATATTTTTCTCTCTACAAGTCTAATAGCTACAACGAATAATCAACAATACTGCAAATTGAGGCATATGAAACACATTTTCAGTGAATTAACTGTCAAATATACACATATTTATTGCATCATGAATCAAACAATTATTTGTCACTAAACAACTCTGTGACAAACATCACATGTAAAGTTTAAACATGAGATCATTACGTATAAGAAAATGCAATTTAAGAAAAAACACACAATTACAAACATTTTTTGCAGGCCCTGACAATTATACAAACCAGCATGGTTACTGAAACTATTTCTTACAGGAGTTTCTTTCTTGTCTTCCTTGCGAAGTCATCCACCACTTCATCGAAACTGAGCTTTTTTAAGAGTTCGGACTCAATGGCCATGAGCGACAGAGAGTTGAGACGTTCTTGGCACATTCTCGTTCTCAGTTCATTTTTAACTCGAGACATTTTAGAAAATGAGCGCTCTCCCTCGCAATTCGTAACTGGCACTGTTCGAAAAACTCTTAACGCAATGTACACGTTTGGAAAAGTTGATTGTAAATTCAGATTAATAATTGGTGTTGTTTACAGTCGTTCTAAAGATTCTAGTCTTAGAATTTAAAAACCAGCTGTCTATTCTCTGGAGATGCATTCCCTAGGCTGTCTAACATCATTCATCCTTATTTTTCAGATTTTGTCAAACACATCTTCTTTTTTAGTGTTTCTTTTGTAATAGGCTATAAGTTAACATTGCAAGTTAATTGTTTTTAGGCAATTCATTTTGTTTTGCAGACGGAAAAAAGTGAAACTGCATTCCGTAAAAATCCAGAATAAGCTGTGATTTCTATTTTTTTTTCATAACATTAAGCATCCTTTTATTTTAACCTGGAGTCTAGTAAATGTTAAACAGGAAGAATAAAATGGTAGCTTATATATAAACTGCATTTATTTATGAATATATAGGCTTCCTGGCCTATATTAATTTTAATAAAACGGTTAGTTCCATTCCTCGATTCTGATTGGTCAGCAGCTGTGTTTTATTCATGATACAGCACACCTATGACAGCTTCACCCAACGGTTCTGTGTATCACTGAGCAACACCCTTAGCAACATAAGCAATCAATAATATAGCATCAACACTGTTTTATTTATTATGTAGGCCTATTTCGGCAGAATTAACTGTTTGTTACTGTTGTTTAATGAAGTATGAGTGACCCCTGCTGGCGTTATGTTGCATCTTTCGTCTTTAATTTTGAGACCCCGCCCTTCCTCCCATCTAATAAACGCTTCTCAAGCAGAGATGTGTTCTGTGTAGAAGCCTACAGTTTCCGACGTGAGGAGGGAATATTACTGCATTTATTAGTTTTCTGTTTCAGGTATGATTCTGTATGTCCATCAGTTTACACTGTAATGACGCTTGCTAACTCGCGCTGTGCCGCGAATCTGTCTGTTTTAAAACTAATAGACGGAAAACAGACGTTTTCGCATGCTGAGAGATAAGCAGATGTGTGTGAGAAAATATCATATATGGTGTTAAAAAAAATAAATGACACAGCGGAGGATAAGAGCTCCTATTCTCTGTTTTTATTTAAAGGGATAGTTAGGGTTACCACACAATAAAAAATATTAAAACCAAAAATGTATGTATTGAAATTTAACTTTTTTAAGCAAGTTTGTTAAATGCTGTCCTTCCGCTAAAAAATAGTAACAGTAAATGGCAAGAGAATGTTCCGAACATGCCTCATCTAATGGAGCTTAAAGGGTTAGTTCACCCAAAAATGAAAATTCTGTCATTAATTACTCACCCTCATGTCGTTTCAAACCCGTAAGACCTTCGTTCATCTTCGGAACACAAATTAAGATATTTTTGATGGAATCTGAGAGCTGTCTGACCCACCCATAGACAGCAATGTAATTACCATGATCAAGGTGCAGAAACTGGACTTGAGAACATTTCAGTTGTATTGCTGTCTTTGCAGGGTCAGACAGCTCACAGATTCCATCAAAAATATAATTTGTGTTCCGAAGATGAACGAAGGTCTTATGGGTTTGAAACGACATGAGGGTGAGTAATTAATGACAGAATTTTCATTTCTGGGTGAACTAACCCTTTAAGCTCCATTAGATGAGGCATGTTCGGAACATTCTCTTGCCGTTTACTGTTGCTGTCAAAAACAATTTTTTAGCGGAAGGACGGCATTTAACAAACTTGCTTAAAGGGGTCATATGATGCTTTTTTAAAGATCATTATTTTGTGTATTTGGTGTAACAGAATATGTTGACATGTTTTAATGTTCAAAAAACACATTATTTTTCAAATACTGTACATTATTGTAGGTCCTCTATGCCCCGCCTCCCTCAAACGCTTCGTTTTCTACAAAGTCCCTCCTTCCGACAAGCGCAGTCTGCTCTGATTGGCCAGCTGACCCAGTGCATTGTGATTGGCCGAACACCGTAAGCACTTGTCGGAAATGTAACTCCCCTTACCATAATCGCGAGCTTCATCTTTCAAAATAAATGTAAAGACAGTAAATAATGTCATTAGTTTTACCATCAGTTCAAGCCCGAAAGGGGAACAGACAGTAATGATGCAGTACACAAGCCGCGGTTAAGACAGCTGACTCTACTGTGATGTGATGCTGTCTCTCTCTCTCTCTCTCTCTCTCACACACACGCGTGCAGACCATTTTATAAAATTTCATAAAAAAAAACATTTTATAAAAGCAATAAGGTACTCGAGGCCGTGCTGTATCGTGAATAAATCCCGGCTGAAGGGGTTGCAGGCACGACACGATGCCCTTCAGCTGTGATTTATTCATGATACAGCACGGCCTCGAGTACTTTATTGCTTACAAATAGGCCTAGTCTAACAAATAAAAAATCAAATATTTGTAAATAAAATATACTATAACTATATACCCCAACTATATACACACTTTAATTATATCTAATATATTTGAGGATATATGATGAGGAAATATCTCTACAACTCTCAAAAGAAGTCATATTTGAAGTCTATTTACTGTAGACTGATCAAATTAAAATGAAAATAAACAAATACAATTTGAAATTACTTTTTTGTTTCGGAATAAATAAAGCAGTATTTTATATTTTGTTCCAACTGGTAACTATGGAACCGGAACGAGAAAATTTTTTGCATTTTTGCCCAGAAATAACTAATTAGTTTTTAAGGCCTCATTTCACAATAGCAATCTACATTATTGTTTGATTATTGTAAAAAAAAAAAAAAAACACTAAATGTTGCAATTAACTAAATTAATCAGCAAATGCTTGATGACACATTCACACTGAACGTTTTTACTTGGAAAAACGCGAGGAGTGGAATGGGGGTAAAACGCGTTTTAGGTCTAGAGACACATTTTAAAGTTTTTAGAACGCCGTGTCATGCGCGAGATGCTGCAAAAGACTGCAAGACGCGAGCGCAGCGGGTACACGTCTTTCTAGCACTTGTAGACATAGAAAAACGCGTTCTGTGGCCCCCAATTGAGTTTAGCCAAAATTTTAAATCTTTACTATGCTAAAACAGACTCAATTGCTCTCTCTATGCCCCCCTTATTCACATATCTTTATCTTCTGTGCTGTTTCTTATGTCTAGCGGTGATTCTTTTCCGCCTCCTA